>NW_022985379.1:0-191766 GCF_010093625.1 Macroventuria anomochaeta
ATACAAAGAAAATTTGTGGCATGTATCTGATACACATAAATGCTGCATTGCACATCTTACAAAGGTATATTTGGCAGAAATGCTGACAGAATAACAAGTATTGTTGGGAGTTCACCAAAAACACCAATTGAGACTAGTGCAATAAGCAGCCAACCTTACCCAATTCGGCTGTCAACCCCAAACATCCAAGCTTCCATCAGCAATAACTCCACAACCATAGCACTTCACAACAAATGAAGGGCAGATTTGGGATCCCTGAGACTTGGTCTACAATATCAGCCAACAATGTCAACAACTTTTTTCCTAACCCTTACCCCCATTTGCCCATTCATAGGCAAGCAAAATCGTATTCCAGCGATGCAAAGCAACGCTCATGCAGACTCCACGTGTTTTGCGTTGCTGCTGCGGAGCTGGACGCCTTCTTTCCTTCCTTACCCCTTCGAGCTACCTCAACGCGAACAAACCCGGCGAAGATACTACTCCATCCACGAGCGGTGTCTGTGTTACATCTTCCGAGTCTTGGTACTGTCGCGTACCATAAAGGAGCACACAAACGACATCTCAGGGCTGCAGCTGACTCCAGCTCAGATAGCCATGATGAACCATATCTGGGACCATCTTTCTATTGTCAGTCAGCAAGCAGACCGCGGGGTTCTGCTACAGCCGTCACTAGACGGTGTCCATGAGAATCTCTTCCAACTTCTAGTCATGTTCTGGATAGACTTGTCGCACGATGGAAACATGAGCCGTAGCGCTATCATGAATTTCTCTGGTGTCTTGGGGATCCATCCTACAGAACTGTGTTTCCGTAAACCCTATGATTATACACCGTTCATATCGGCACTCCTGTGGGTGGGACGTCTCATCATACTCGAGTATGCCCTACCACTTGCACCGTACAACCATCTCAAAACTCCCTGGCCTGAGCGTACAATCTACGTTGACCAAGCACAGCGATTGCGTGAACATATCCGACCCAGATATCTTCAACGAGGAAGCCTTGCACCAGCTGGCTACCTTATTGAAAGGCTTCAGCACGGAAGAGCGATTGCTAGTCGCGAGGTTCCTGAACAAACATATCCTGGTCGTCGGATGGCATGACACTCCATATTGCGGATTCACAGATCAATATGCATCAATTCCGCGGAACCATACACAGTGTTATAGTTTGATTGCAAAGTCTTGCACAAGAGCTTCTCTTTGGATGGTGGCCAGATGTGCAACTCGATGCCGTGCAAGACAATCTTGCGACTCACCGCCTGGGATTCTCTTTTTTAGCGGACCCGGCCAACAAACTCCAAGGGTCTTTCCGCGCCGTGAACAAACTAGCGTTCTCAGAGCAAGGCGGGTTCTCGTCCGAGAGCAGAAGAGGGAGAACGAAGCAGAAGCAGTATCTGAACCGAAGCGACAGTTTTGTTCGTCTACTCTATGCAGCAATGCACATGACAGCCGGCATGCCAGCACGCGGAGAAGAGTTCAAGGTGTTACGCTGGGCCGACACGATCTCCGTGCGACGGAACATTTTTAATCTACAAAAAAAGAGTGATACTCGTCTTTGCGTACAACAAAGCGAACACCAACACAAACAACTCGTTCTATATTGTGCGCTTTCCCTGCCCTCTAGTACAGAAAATTCTTTACTTGCACCTTGTTTATATCCGCCCATTCCGCAGTCACATCAGCCGAAATCTAGGAGCGCAATCGAAGAACTCAACCAACCCTCACCTGTTCAGCACACACGAGAGCGCAACAGCATGCTTCTCTTCAGGTCAGGCCCACTCAAGCTTGAGAAAGTCAACAGCTGATTGCGCTGCTCCAACAACTACCAGTCTGTACAGGCAAACCGCAACGAGCATTGCTAAGAAGCATCTCCCAAGCCTCGTTGCTTCGTTCAAACCCAACACACCTAAAGATTATAACGGGTTCCTCCAACTCCTTGCTTTCCAAACAGGTCACAGGCCCGTCACACATGCTAGTGCATACGCGCTCGAGCATGGCTTTCCTACCAAACTCCAGCCAGATCTCATCGACCGCAACCTTGTGAACAGTCACATGTGGCACGAATTTACCTTAACCCGAGAAGAAGACGTTCTCGATTATAGTCTAGCAACCGCACACGATACCCCAAGTGGTACCTTGCGGGTCAGCTACTGCCCAGACAACATCGCTTCAGAGACCTCAGAGTGTGTCACACCAGAGACGAGCGATGGAGAGTTTCCGGACGAACGTTTGCCTACACGGACCCAAGAGCGAAGGCGGCAAAGAGGGAAGAAGCGACGAACAGAGACCGAGAGTGTCAGCCCTCTAACAAGAAAAATCCATGCTATGCAACAGCAATTGAACGATCTTGTCAAAGAACGCGCAATGTCAAGAAAAACACAAGCTACAGGGCGACAGAATAGTCGTATCTACGTGGAATGCAATTCAGAAACAGAGCTAGATACCAGCAAAGCCCAAAGACTCCAGTTCGAAAGCTCGCGGTGCTCGAACCTCAATACCTAAGAAGCGAAGAAGAAAGACCTAGCATCTATTTAGAGGGTGGTATTGATTGTAGTAGACATTATAGCAACGTGCGTCTATTAGAATTTCTTACCCTCTCTGTGATAGATGATTCTAGGCAATGGAGCCAGTATGGGACAGCCGTTTGTTAACACTGTAACAGAGTGCGAACACAATAAACAGCAGCGCGCAACACCGCAAAAGAAGCTTGCAGGTATTACTTAATAACTGCGACAGCGTATTCTGCTTTCTTAAAGACTAGTCTTGATGCGCATCTCCGCAAATATCATGCTGCATCTGCTACGCTACGGCGACAGATACTTGAATGCTTCAGTCAATTCGAGACTGTCGCTCCGAGCGCAATTGAGCTCCCAGAAGAGCCCGCGCAGCCAATAGAAGAGCTGGGAAACCCGCTTGATGGTGCGCAGTGCGAGACGTGCAGGTGGATCACTATCAACAAAGATGAGATGCGTAGGCACTGCACTAAAAAACACCAGCAAGCGTGGGTAGGGAAGAAAAGCTTGCTGTACAAGACTGTGAAAGTACAGAGCTTCTTTCGCACTGGGGGGCTGCAAAAATATTTCATTGTTGATTTGGTGGATGCTGGAAATCTTAAAAATGACGCGGTTGAAACGTCGTTCAGGCACAGCTCGCTGAGTACAAATTGACACAATAGGAAATTGAGCAAGAGCTGCAAACACTCAAAGAGGCTGCGAGGACTGATGAGACGGGTTGGTTCAAGCGTACAGGCTGGCTGGAGTTCTTCAAGGACCGGAATCTCGCCCATCTGGCGCATCAAGCCCGCGCACCCGATCATGGCGAACACAAGATCAAGCTGGCTGCTGAGCTGACTGAGCCGCTGGTTGAGAGAAGCGTAAGGGGTCTGGCTACGCTTCCGCAAGAGATACGGCGCTGGCTGCGAAGTGCAAAACAGAGCGAGGTCGACCCCCGGCCGCTGGCGCGACTGCAGAACCCGGAGAGTCAGACCGTATATGCAAGCTACATGGTCCGGTTCGTGTGCTTCTTTCTACGTGTGCTGGGCGACGAAGAGCATCGAATTTCCCGCGTAAGGCAGCGACGAGTCGATTCTGACAGTGAGGAGGTGGCGGGAAGCAAAGAGGGCAGCAAGGAGGACAGCAAAGATGGTGAGAACAGCGAAGCTGAGAGCGACGCTCCACGGCCGGTAGATAGGATGAAAGACGCGCGTGAGCTGTTCACGTTCACCCGGAACAGAAGGGATGTGCTATCAGGCCGTGGGATGCGCTTGACGGCAATGACAGGAGAGCTCAGATGGAGGCGCTTCTTGCGTCTATCAGCTCGTTCATCTTCACGACGTATCACCCGGTAGCGCTATAGCTACATGGCCAATCCCACTCCGCCCTCATTCCAGTTTCTCGAGCGCTGATTCGCTCGCTTGTGCAAAGCTGTCCCCGTGCGAACGCTAACGCTTTGCCTCACCAAAACCCTACGCCACTGCAGCGGGGTGTGAGACCTACTGCGGACAATCTAGCACAGGCAGACTCCTCGCAGAGGTAGTCTTGGTTGGCGAACCATGCTATCATGCTCGCAACGGTGTTAGACTTTTGCTAAGATAATTTCTGATTATGCCTGCCGCACAGTCTCTTCCTAACAGTACGATAGCTTGTAGCACGGACGCATAATGGCAACATTCTGGGGTGGGTCCCACCGCGGGAGCTAAATCTGGGAGACATGACACGTACGCAGATCAACCATGAAATGCCATTTGTCCCAAGAATCCTCGTCGCCTCCAGGACAAGGCCAGGGCAGGAACGGGTCGGCCATCCTCCCTGCTGGTGGTGGCAACGCAAAGTACCGCCTCGCACGGCTGCATCTCACCGTGATGCGTAAGCGATCTATTGCATTCTTAATATGCTATATTCGTACTACGCCTAGGGCTGCTGCTTTGAAGAATCTAGTAACTACAACTTCTTAAAAGTCTCTATAATCTTTAAGCTTTGAAGCTTTAAGCTGCCCCGTAGTAAGGACATCACGAGATGATGCATGACGGCAACTAGCCAGATTTCTTGGCAGTTCAATCCACTATATAAGGTTGGTAGACTTCTGGAGCTGTCAAAATTCTAGGTTGAAACGGGCAAACTGTTATGATTACATACCTGATCTGACACAATCTTTTGTTATTCTGAACCTACTCATCTGATGGAAAGACTGTGTCAATAGAGAGGCCACGAATGACAGTATACTCTGACAGAGTCAACATTTGCTAAGAGCGAACTCCCAGAGATGCACTTCCTACCTCCCAAAAGACCGGACGAAAGGTTGACCTCCCTATAGTCTCGCAAGCGTCTCCAAAACGAAGCAGATACCTGACAGTTTGTTACGTCTAGAAAGTCAATACCTGTACCTGAATTCCTAGAACTATGTAAAGAGTATGGTCTTCTTATCTCAAGACTAAGCGTGCAAAAGGCAGATCCCTAGAGGACTTGGAATCTGATCCCGCTACAACACATATCCTTAAGTGCTTGATTCGTCTATCCTCCCCCACATTTGCAAACTACGACACGACACTACTGGCAGCGTTGGTGCAAATCTGCTATTGATCCCGCCAAGTCGCATTACGTACCGAGATAAACGGACAACTTGGTCAACATTCGACGGTTGAGCGCTTGCTATCCGAATCACGCTTCGAATGCCCGTCGAGAAGAGAAGCACCGTGCCGTACCGCCGCCGGTGGAAAGAAGGATCGTCTCTACTGTTTACCCTCAGCCATTCCAAACAAGCAGGTATGAGGTAATACCGTAGGACACTGCGGGTTTGAAAAGGACACCTTTTGACGAATCAATGCACAGTTTGCTTGAGCTAGCATGGCGTTTTTTTGGGTGGCGAAATTTTAGCAACAGAGAATTTTTTTTTCTAGGTATCTCGAGTCTGTGTTGGGGACACCACTGAAGCATTTATGTTTGAAGTGTGTATTTGTGTGTGTTTGTGCCAAACGTGGTACATGTTGCTTTTGTTCTGGGAGAGAGCTGGATGTCGGTTAAATGAGTCATGAACCACACGGACTCCTCGATACGGAGTCTCGCCAGGGCATCGGAAACCCCTGGGGTAGGAATCCTTTGACCTTTCTGGAAGGTAGCTGGCGATCGTTGTGTTTCGATTGGCTTGAGTCATTCAACATTTTCTGTACAAAACGATTTTCCAGCTATTTTCCCCTGTAGGAGCTTCCGATCACCTGTCGACCCTCTGTACACGGTATTCATTGACAATTTGAATAATACAAGCCAACTATGTAGCGAAGATCGATACTTCATGGGGCTAGCGAAGGATCCTGACCATTACATGGGACGCATCCTACGCCCCATCCTACGCCGCATCCCACGGCAGTGTATTTAACAATGAGCCCACTTTATCGCGCCAGGAGGGTCCAAAGTTTGTCTAACGTTCGTCTCCTTTGCAACACCAATCATCAACATCATGGGATTATGGGACGTGGAAGACTATGGCACCATCGCTGATAGGGCTTGCTGGTCTATGTTCGCAGTCACAGCTTGCGAGTAGCCCTCTTATGTTGCGCCGAATGGCAGCTAACTGTCTTGTAGTCTTCGTGGCGTTGAGAGTCAGCTCTCGCATATTCAGCAAAGGCGGTGGCCTCGGAATGGACGACTATATCACCGTATTCTGCGTCGTTGTGATGCTCGTCACCTGCATCCTGATCACAATCGGCACCCAGTACGGTCTTGGACGAAGAATGGAGGCCATCGATCCCCCATTGATACCGCGAGCTCTCAAGTGGAATGTAATCATCAGTTCGGTACTGATATGGACGTTTTCGCTACCCAAGTTCGCCATCATCGCTACTCTCAAACGCATTCTGAACTACGGCCTCAAGACGACGATACTATTCTGGGGCCTCGCGCTCAGCTCCCAGGCCTGTATATCGGCTACCTCGGTCTGGTGGTACAAGCAATGCGATCCGGTTGAATTCGGCTGGAACAGAACCATACCAGGCGGAAAATGTGCCAGTACCAAGGTCATGTCAGATTTGGGCTATTTCACTTCGGCCTACTCTGCCTTCCTAGATGTATTCTTCGCTGTGTACCCGATTCCATTCATTATGCGCCTCAACATGCCACTCAAGAACCGCATCCTGGTCTCGATCGCGCTGGGCCTCAGTATCCTGGCCTTCATCCTCACCATCTACAAACTCACAATCTTTGGGGAAATTTTTGTAGTACTGGCTGAGAACCCGACTTGTGAGTTACTCACCCCACATGTTTCTCAGCACAGAACTAACTTTGTTAGACCCGGTCCCGCTTCTCGATATACTCGGTCTAGGAGAGGGTTGTATTCTCGTGGTATGCTCCTCTTTGCCCACACTGGGCCCGCTCTTCCGCTTGGCCAGAGGCAAAGTTCGGACTCTCAGTGGCAGTGGCAATGGCAGTAGGACCGCCAGCCAGGGACGACGCAGCAGCGCCACCCACCGAGGGCTATCCAGCACCAGCGGAAGATGGGATAAACTTCAAGGGCATCAGTTGGATGACGAGGAGAGGACATCGAGCCACGCAGGTAAAAGCATCGATGACATTCCGCTCGTTTACCACGGCGCGGACCAGATCCACAAGACACTTGAGTTTAAGGTGACCACGAGCGCAAAGGGTGACCGACGGGCGAAGCCAATTGACGATCGTGACACGTAGCTTGGTGTCAGTGTGGGGGCCAGTACTTCCTCTAGGCATCTACGCGAGGGATAGGGCAGCAGCGTCGTGGTGATGATCTGATTGGGCAAGCTTTGGTGTTGTTGAAATGATGTTGTTGAGGGAACTGTGAAAGAGGGCGACTTGAGCGGGAACCAAAAGCAACATTGAATTTCATATTTCCACAGAAAGTCTCACTTTCCCTTAGTGAAAACGTTATTTCGAGTCCTCAATACAGACTATTCAGCAACACCAAAGTTCAACTGCTACAATATGTACCAACGGGTAGGCCCTGTCAAGGTCGCTCGCACGAGTCCGAGGGGCTGCATGCCAAGCACGACATGCCAAAAGTGGCGTGAGAAGTACGTGAGTGGGTCTACCCCTGAGATATCCTTGCTCAATCAAATTTCGGATACCGTGTCCTCAACTGATCAGTGCTAACCAATTCAACCCGCATGGCATTAAATCGTACGGCTTTTTCAATGTAATCCGGGACTAATTACTCTATCGAGTAGCCGTGTGACCAAATGATACCGTAGAAGTTTGGCCATACCGGTTACATAGGGTCGTTGAGGACAAATTACGTATTAGGAAAAGTACATATAAGAAAAATGGATCTTAGTAAGCGCTTATCTGTTACAAGAAATTTACTAACTACTATAGTATTTGAAACCCTGTAGATATGGCCAGAATTTTACGGTAGATAAGAACATTTCCCTTTGTCAAATAGTAGACCGCGTGTCGTTTCCGCTGTTCCTGCATCTTTCCCCAAAAATTAATTCCCATTTCCAACATGGCATCAGCAGACCAACTTATCGGAGCCCTGGAGGGCCTCGACGCGAACTCCTTCGTTAACGAAGCAGAGCGCGTCCGTGCCATGGACGCGCTGACCCTGGCCTTAAGCAAAGTACATAAGCCGTGGGACATTGTTTGGCAGCACTGTTGGGTCAACCCGGCCACCAATGCATGCGTCAAGACGTTGATTGACGCGGGTGTCTTCAGCAAATGGATCGAAACCGGAGGCGGAGAGAAGACTTGCGCGGAACTGGCCGAGTTAACGGGTGCCGATGTAGTGCTTATTCGTAGGTTACATATCTGCTCTGCTTAACTCATGATGAGCATTCTGACGGCAATGTAGGACGCATGATTCGGCAAATTTCTGGGCAGAATCTTGCCATCGAGACCGCCGAGGACACCTATAAGCCTACACCATGGGTACGCGCTCTCGCTGAGGATCAGGCCCTCGCCAACGTCTATGGTGAATTTTATGGCTTCGTCAATTCCCCCATGTTCAGGACTTTGCCAGCCTACCTCAAGAAGACGGGATACAAGGTCCCTACTAACCCCAACGACTGCAACTGGCAGTTCATGAGAGGCTCAAATGAAAATCTGTTCCAGTCCCTTGGCGCGAACCCTGTCGCCGCAAGGGAATTCAATGATGCCATGGAGAGTCACTCGAAGCATAACTTGACGCCCTGGGTTGATGTTTACCCAACTGAGACTCTTGTGAAAGAGTCCAAGCCTGACCGGCCCTTAGTCGTCGATGTCGGTGGTAGCAAGGGCCACGACCTGACCAAATTCCATCTGCGCCACCCTGATATCCCTGGGGGCAGTCTGGTGCTCCAAGACCTGCCCGATATTCTCAAAGAGTTGACTATTGACGACACCATCTCCATCCACCCTCATGACTTCTTTGAACCACAGCCCGTGAAAGGTGCCCGTGTCTACTTCATGCACAACGTGCTGCACGACTGGGAAGACACACAGGCGAAGCAGATCCTTTCTCACCTTGCCGAAGCTATGGAACCCGGATACTCGAAGCTTCTCATTCACGAAAGCTTGGTTAGCTCTGTGAAGCCGCTCGCTCGTGTGACGACGTCCGATATCACCATGATGGCGTGCCTTGGTGCGAAGGAGAGGACGGAGGCTGAGTGGCGGGAGCTGGTGGAGAGTGCGGGATTAAAGGTGCTTAACATCTGGAGGCCACCTCACTCTGTGGAAAGTGTTATTGAGGCAGAGCTAGCTTGAATTTTAGGATGTGCCGTTTTATAACGCAAATAGCAATTGCTTTATTCACACTCAATATAAGTGCAGTAGTATAAGTTAGCTAACAAAATATAGCAATTAATATCGCCTCATATAAATTATACTAACGTAGATCCCATGCGAGCGGTCCAACCCAAGTGAGCGGTCCAACCCAAGTGAGCGGTCCAACCCAAGTGAGCGGTCCAACCCAAGCGAGCGGTCCAGTTTCGCGAAATGTACCTACTACCCAACTAACACAATAATGCCATCACAACGCAACGTGCAAATACCTTATACTAAAGGCACACTGCAGCTTGCTATTCAAGCTACAATTGGAGATCGCGACGAGAGCGAAAGACGCGTTATTGCAGCCTTCAGCGTACCTCGAACTACTGTCCGTCGACGACGCCAAGGAGCCCTCTCTCGACGCGGCCGCGAGCCCAACTCAAAGAAACTGACCAAGCTGGACGAGGAGGCGCTTGTTCAACATATACTTCACCTTGATCAACGAGGAATAGGCGCCACAAGAGCTATGGTGCGAGATATGGCCAACGATTTGCTGGCTGAGCGTGGTGGAAAGCCTACCCGAGAGGATACGCGAATCGCACCCCGATTCGTGCCAGAGTAGGCTTAGCGTTAGGGTTTCTCTGCCCGAAACGGAACGTTTTGACCCCCGATTCGTTTGGCCGATTCGCGGTCATTAGAGAGCTTAATAAATCTATCCTAATAAACTATCTTGTGCAGAATCGTACGCTGATTCCGAATTTAGCGTTGGATTTTGTGTAGCTAATCTGGTTGTTGTGATGCACGCGTTTGAATACATGTGGCTAAACCTAACTCACTAGCCACACCCTGGCTCTACTAGCCCCACCGACATTGTCAGCATGGAGCTGTGATAAAGAGCTGTGATAACGTCACCTACCCAATTATGATACACGAACAGCAATTTTGCACTCCCAACCAGTTCTCACACGCTCAATTGACAGTGCAACAGCTCTCTCCTCACGGTCAATCAGCAGCACTCTCCACACGGTCAATTGACAGGAGAACAGCTCTGTCACACGCTCAATTGACAGGGCAACAGCTCTGTCCTCACACTCAATCGACAGGTCAACGGCTCTCTCCTCAAGCTCAATTGACAAGCAACAGCTCTCTTCACCCAGTCAATTGACTGGACAACGGCTCTGTCCACACGGTCAATTTGAAGGACAACAGCTCTGTCCACACGCTCAATCAAACAGACAAAACAGCTCTCTCCTCACGGTCAATCGGCAGCTCTCGCCACACTGTCAATTGACAGGACAACAGCTCTCTCACACGGTCAATCGGCTGCTCTCTCCACACGGTCAATCAACAGGACAACAGCTTTCTCACACGCTCAATCAACAGTGCAACAGCTCTCTCCTCACGGTCAATTGGCAGGACAACAGCTCTCACATGCTCAATTGACAGGGCAATGGCTCTCTCCTCACAGTCAATAGGCAGCTCTCCCCACATGGTCAATCGACAGAACAACAGCTCTGTCTACACGTTCAATTGACAGGACAATATCTCTCTCCACACAGTCAATCAACAGGGAGATGGCACTCTCCTCACGCTCAATTGACAGGTTGACAGCTCCCTCACACAGTCAATCAACAGGACAACAGCTCTCTTCACACAGTCAATCAACAGGGCAACAGCTTTCTTGCATGGTCAATCTCTGTCCTCACGCTCAATCAACATGGCAACAGCTCTCTCACACAGTCAATCAACAGGACAACAGCTCTTTCCACATGGTCAATCAACAGGGCAACAGCTCTCTACTCACGCTCTCACTCACATGAGTCACGGCACTCTCCTCACACTTAATTGACAGGGCAACGGCTCTCTCCTCAACTGCAGCACTCTGTTACAATCAAATGGCAACCCACAATAACACTGAACAAACAGGACTATGCAGCAATACAAGAGGAGCTGAGGAACTGTAGTATCAATCAACCCAAGCAGTGAGGCCGCATTGGTGATTCTCAGTATGATCATTGATCTCAGTTGAGCAACTTGAGCAGTTAGGCCATGCCAGTATACTTGGTATGTGCAGTATACTTGGTATGATCATTATACTCAGTACTGAGCAATCTTAGCCATCCTCCTGATCAAGTATAGAGCAAGTAGACATGCTGTCCTTATGGCATTGTGTTCAACCTTGTCAATCAACTTTGTTATTGGAATCTCACCTGCTGTTGAGTTAGACAGTATACTCAGTACTACTCATTGCTCCCAGTTGCCATGGTCTTTGACTAGATGACTGTCACGAAGATGCTACAAGTAGGCCCTTTAGGACTTGCTGGGAGTCTAAATCAATTACTACGTACGGTATCTAAGTAGGTACAAGACGTTGTGTACCAAACAGAACTCTACCAGCAATAGTCTATATACTTACATGTGGGTTCGTTCGGTTACCGGTTAATAATCGGAACTGAGTTGGATAGGTATCGGGGTTGCAAGTCCCAGAGCAGGGCTTGCAGAATTCTAATACTCCCGCTTCGGAGGTTGCAGGTCCGCTCCAGAGGTGACCGGAGGTTGTACGTCCGCTTCGGAGGCGTGTAAGGACGCTGGGGATTTGGTGCGTATGGTCAGGGACAGTACGGAGCGGATCCGGATATTGTCAGGGGATCTGGAGAGGATACCGTGACAATCCCCAAGAACCAATTGAATAGTGTCTACAAGCTTTGCTTAAGACATGACTTCAACAAAAGGTTGTTTTTGGTAGCAATAGATACTGTAGGCCTATAGGTACCTGCCCTGTGCAAAATACAGCAATATTATGAAGTGGTTGTTGGTGTACAGGCCATTATGTGAGGTGTCAGCATTTTATTTGTTTTGGGGTTAGCGCAGTCTTGGAGCAACCTTACTGTAATGGGAACTACACCACCAACCCCCATATCTTCAATAGCAAATAGTGCCACAACCACAGCACCTACAGCTTAGTGGAGGGTACTGTTGTACTTAGGAAAGTCATCTCTATCAAGCCATACCAAAAGAACCTCAACTTTTTTCTTTGAACCTAACCGTGATTTCAGCCCTTGAGTGCTTGAAGATCCGCTAGAAGCGCTAAACATCTGCTCAAGTTTGGTCACAATCTCGGCAAATACAGCCGAAAGAAATCCAGACCCCGCAAAACAGATTATCGCTCTGGCACACTATTCTGTCCAGGAGTACCTTGTGTCTGATAGGATCAAACAGGGTCCAGCAAAGCAATACAAGATGCACGAAACCGGAAGTCACGGTGTGATAATGGATGGTTGTTTGAAGTATTTACTACAGTTACAGCGACCATTATCGGAAGAAGTCATTCAGGCATCGGCGCTGGCACGGTATGCGGCAGAGTTCTGGAGCAGTCATCTTGGGCAAACAGAAGGAGAGATGAAAGGCTTGAGTCAGCCAGTGATGGGTCTCATGTCGATGGAAAACCCTGCATACCTCACATGGATCCAGTTGTATGATCCGGACAGTCCTTGCATGCAACCAGATCTAAGGAGAAATTTGAAGAGTGTAGCTGCCCTGCTCTACTACGCAGCGCTGTTGGGCCTGAGTACAATCACGCAGATGTTCCTGGCCCAAGACGCTGAGGTTAATACACAAGGTGGACGCTACGGCAACGCACTCCACCCAGCTGCCCTCAAAGGCCACAAGCAGGTGGTGCAGATGCTGCTCAAAGCAGGCGCCGATATCGACGCTCAGAGTGGAGACTGCGGCAGTGCAATACAGGCAGCCTCATACGAAGATCACGGGCAGATATTCAAAATGCTGCTTGACAATAAGGCAGATGTCAACGCGCAAGGTGGCAAACACGGCAATGCGCTCCAGTCAGCTTCGGCTGCAGGTCACCAGGCAATGGTACAGCTGCTCCTTGACAATGGTGCTGATGTCAACAAGCAGGGCAGTCTCTATAGCAACGCTCTCAATGCGGCTGCGGCTGAGAGCCATACAGCCATTGTCAAGCTCCTGCTCAATAACGGCGCTGAGGTCTCACAATATGATAGCCAGGGGAACAGTGTTCTGCATCATGCTACCAACAACGCGTATTGTAGCCTCAGCCTTGTCGAGTTTCTGCTCTCAGAAGGCGTTCCGACAGACACGACCAACATTGAGAACATGACTCCACTACATTACAGCGTCAAGTTTGGCCACAAATCCATAGTAGAGTTGCTTCTTGACAGTGGTCTGTCCATTGATGCCGGTGTCTATCGAGAGCCGTGGCCTTAGGACACCGTAAAGACCAACACTCTGTTGAGGATCGTGAGTGATCAGTACGCATGTGCGGAAATATTGAGGGATTGAACTGAGGTTTTATTGGGTGAAGCTACGGACAGTATGTATAGGTGAGTAGCTGTAAACAACGCTAGTGTGACGTGGCAGTCAATCTCATGGCAGGTGAGATTCGACAGGCAAGAGCGCCCTGAACCGTGACACACTCCTTACCGGTTATTGGTTCCGGAGTCCGAGCCCGACATCTCGTGCATTCCAGGTGGTCTGACGCCTTTACACTTCGCGACCTTGACTGGCAATTCAGTCATGACCAAGTTCCTTCTGGAGCGTGGCGCTGATCCGAACGCTCTATCCGGATACAACGAATTCCCGATACATCTTACGTTATGTAAGACCCTGCACGGACCAAAGTATGACGACGATTGGACTTACCCTCACTGGAGGGTCGAACGCTTGTTGGACTTGCTGGACTTTGAAGAAGATAAGTCGATGTAGTTCACGCTGATAAAACAAAGCATCGCGAAGGCGTGCTCGATGCGCTGCTCGCAGATGCTAGGACCATTTTGACGATTAGAGACTACCAGAATGAGCACCCTCTGCACTGCGTCGAGTACGGAAAGTCTGGAAGCGTGCGGATGGTCAAGAGACTAGTTTCTGAAGGAGCAAGTCCCTTCAAAAGGAACTTGAAGCAGCAAAACGCACTGCATCTTGCTAGCCGGGCCGGCGATCACGACGCGGTCATAGTTCTACTTTCCCTAGAAGTCGAGCCTGCCTCAATGGACAATGAGGGGCTCAACGCCCTTCACCACGCCACACGGAGTGGGAACCATGAAACAATTAGCGTCCTTCTAGAAACAGCTGTGGCAACAAAACCAAGTCTAGTGGCATCGAAGGACACTTGGAGTAGAATCTCGCTTCACCATCTGTTGTCTACGACCTCTAGGGTTCGAAATGAGACGCTACAGTTGCTGCTTGACAAGGGGGTGGATGGTTCAGAGTTGGACGCATTCGGCAAGTCACCATTGGCGAGCTATTTCAAAGGGCATTGGCTTGGACTAAATTTCGACATCTGCCAGTTTTTGCTTTCGGTCAAAGGAAGCTCTTCGTATGTCGACAAGAATGGACAAAATCTAGGGCACTTGTACGCTTCGACATTGGACCGCAGAGTTCAGACTTTGGAGCTCATGAGGGAATACTCTGTCGATCTGGCAAAGAAAGATGCACAAAGCAGGACAATCTTGCACTGCGCTGCGATCAGCGGATCCATTAACGAAGAATCATTGCATTATCTTCTCTATGTTGTCGGCGTTGAGATGAATGCAGAGGACGAATCTGGAAAAGCGGCATTGCAGCATGCAGTAGAGATGGCATCGAAAGATCACGACTCACGAATACATGATCCTGGGCGCTGGAATAGAACTACGAGGCTTTTGTCGGAATCAGGTGTCAGTCAAGCAGCTTCTAGAGCTATAGTGGGCTAGGCATAGTCATTATTGTGTTTTCCATGCACTGTTCGTCGTTCTAGATATGGTTCAATCGCTACTCTCATTGCATTGTGTGGAAGGGTTGAGATGTTGATTGATCCGTTGAGCTATGAGAAGGATCGATTGGGACTATATAGTACAAGGGAATAGCAGTGGGGAATCAAGCTGCACTTAACCGAATGAGCTGGACAATCAGTGCAGCGGACCGTTAGCAAACACTGCAACGGACCGCTAGCAAACACTGCAACGGACCGCTAGCAAACAGATGGCGATCGGTGGATATCTTCACTCCCTCCGACACATTGTAAAATGCGATATGGGTTTTGAGTTTAATGTACAGAACCTGGTACCTTTTTGCCTCGCGATGGAATTGTTAAGTCGCCAGCATATGGGTTGGGCCGAGCGTGTGGTCTTGATTCGCCCCACTGCCGTCTGTCGCAGGCGAATGCAGAAGTACAGCACTGTTTCGTCGATGTTGTGAAACTATCGCGTCTCGTGGGCTAGCCTTACGCTTCGTGAAGCGTTGTGCTAAAGCGCTGTATTTGCTGCTTATTGCACGCGTACTGACGGGCTGACGCTAGGCTTGATGCGTAAAATATGCCAGTATGATTCCTGCCCGTGGTGTGGCGCAAACTTTGTTACAACTTTGTCCGAGGGGAAGGCGCAATCGCTAAGCACTGTATGCTGCTGCTCACATATTCTTCTCTTTGCAGTGTCATTTTTATCCTTACAGTCCTAAAATTCCTGCTTGCTAACCTTGCTAACTCTGCAACTTCATAACATCGCTCTGCTGGCCCAAACTGGCATCTCGATCGAACAGAATTGTCTTAGATGATTTGTAGTTCTGTATGATTCTGTTGCCGAACTTGCTCGTTCGTTGTCTCAAAAAGGTTGCACTCCATGAGACTGTTGTGCAAAAAGCCCACGCTTTTGTCCGTCCTTTTGCAAGGCCGGGAAGCCGTTTGTAAGCAGCTACACGCTGTATGCCTGTACAGGAATAAACTTTTTCCAGATTTGGATAGTCCTGTGGGCCCGGGAGGCCTAATATAAGGACAAGCAACGTCGCCATGCACTTTGCGAGGGGTGGATTGTCAGTCACTCTTTTGTTGTCGGAGCTGTTACTTTTGCCCTTTGATGGATTGCAATACCAGCTGATGGTGAATGTCGACCTCCACATCACCCATGGGGTATTTGTTCGCCAGCAGTCCGCTGCACTGATTGACCAGCTCATTCGATCAGTTCGGTTTGCTTCCTCACTCTTTCACTGCTCTTCCCTTCTACTATATATTCTCGATGGATCCCCGCCATAGCTCTTAAGATCAATCAACCACAACACAAACACTTCATCCATCACAACTCTTCTACAGTATCTGTAATACAGGTCGCGTTTTTCGGAAATTTGGCCAAGGTTCTGGGCAGTCACGGACGGGTTTCGGGAAGTTTTAACAAAGTTTCGGGGAGCATTAGCCCAGTAGTAGTAGCACTGAGTGTCGTTTTCGACGTCGGATAAGGCTGAGTGTAGTTAAGGACTTGGGGTAGCGCATTCTTCAGCTTTATAATCGGTCTACTATGGTGAGAACAGTGATGCACGCGTAGTAGCTTTGGCGGGATACTAAAGAAAGGGCTCGGTGCTGGAAGGCGCGTCGGTGCGACTACACAACTATTAACTGGGATCTGCTTCTTGCCCACTTTGAGAGATGCAGTGCCACAGAGAGCAAAAAAACCCTGACGATCTGTCGTGTTTCCTTCACATGCACGAGTTCCACCAGACGGTCCATTATCTGCTTGCTAAAATTATTGGAGTAGTTGCAATAAACGAAGGTGTAACCGCGCAAGGCAGTAGGTCAAGGGGAAACCGCGCGAAGCAGTAAAATCAGTATATTGTATTTTTCTTGTTCAGTGTGGTATGATTGCCTCTCCCCCGGCAGTCCTGTTTACATGACGTATGTCTCGTGCAGTCAAGAGCACTGCACCAACACATGACTTTTTTACTCCATAAACCGTAACAAGAATTGAGCAAACCACACGCAAACTCATGTTTGACTGGTGGCCAAAAGTCGAGCTTGGCAGTATCAAAGATGACATTGCAAAGCATCGGCGATGGTATTCATTTTTGCAAGAGTCTGCAGATTAGCTGCAGTCTAGCTTTAAGCACCTCAACCGGCGAACCTTCTCTAGGGATGAGAGAGACTTCGCTTTAGAAGGCGAAGGTCGAGAACGAGCAATGCCGTACCTGAAGCAGTGTTGTAGTGGTGTGGACCGCTGTAGAGTACTGATAGCTACGGTAAACAATAAAGTTGGACTATCGGGTCGATGGAATACTGCGCTGAGTTGCTATCTAGTGAGGAGAAGACGATTATATACTGACTCTAGAACATGCTAGTCTAGAATAGTCTAAGCAAGGGTAATAGGGTCTTGTATCGACCGACTAATACCGCAACATATGTCTTCTGCAGACGAAGAGGAAGTGACATTAATTAATGGTTTTATGTCTCAATGCGCATCTGCGGTGCAAATTGGTAACGCTTGGTGCACTTCTGGTGGATAGGAAGCCGTTAATGCCGGTTTTCCCAGTTCGCAGCTACTCCAGTAGGACGCTGTCTCGCATGCTGAGCCCGAAGGTAGCTAATATCTTGGAATTCCGTGCAGACGTACTGCGTAGATGAGCCGCATCCGAGAGATGCTCGACTTGCGTCATCCACGAATGCATACTCGTCATTGAGTATCTGACGAAACGATCTGTCCGAGGACATCGAGACCATCACATCCTATGCCGACCGGACCCGTCAGCATAGCGATCAAGGCTGTGACAGAGTGGCTGACCCTTGCTGAGTGCGGTATAGTCTCAAGGCCCCGGCCTATTCGCCTCAAGCGCAAGACGATAGCCTCAACCTCAATCGGAAGGGCTGCGGTAGCATCATCAATGGATCTCATCACTACCGGGTTCGGTAGCAGGGAGAGGTTGGCCATATTTCGTAAAGCACATTTCTTCTTCAGACTCCTTGGTCAGTGTGAAAGAGGAGACTGGCTTGTGTGGCTCGAGGTAGAATTGTAGGGCGATGGTGGTTCGACGGCGATGTTAGACCTCGGGCGCGGCGTGTCTTTGACGTCTTCAATCGTGCATGCTGCACGCCCGTATTCTTCGAGTCGACGCCGCTTAGACGGAGATGAGTCTCGGCTAGACGGCTTGTTCGGCGCGTATTTGGTGTAATGTCTGCTTCACTTCCTGCCGGACTTGATTGATGATGGAGGCGAAGGCACGTGCGAAAGCCAGGAGGGAATGAACTTGGGACAAGCGTCTGAAGATGGCGCAATCGATCGAAGCGTTTCTTCGTTGAGTCACGCGGCTATAGGCATCGTGTGACAGGAGAGCAAGACAGGCGAAGTTAAGATCGCGCGACGCTGCTAGTGTTGCTAACCTTAGTGTAGTGACAGAGTTGCTAGGGCGACGACCTCGTCTTCGCGGCTCGGCGGCGGAACCTCCGAAGAGCTCCACCCCGTAGCATTGGCCTCGCCTAAGCCTCCGCATGCGTTTCTAATCTCCATTATGTCCGCGGGGGTGGCACACTTGTTCTCATGGGCAAATTCCAGTTACCGGTCAGGCCAGAAGAGTTGGACAAACTCTTCCGAGAAGCAGACCTGCCTTGGACGCGCGGAATATCCACGTACCAAGGTTCATCGTACCGCAAGAGCATCATCGCACGCCTCCCTACGTGGGTGATGTAAACAGGGGAGAAGGTTCAGACGCAGTTGTACTGGCAATGTACAGGGTTGCGTTATTTTCTGTGACTGATCTGTGGAAAGGCAATTAATCGGTCATTGCCCCTGCCAGATATGATAAACCGTCACAAGAAATGTCGTCAGACGCTTCCAAATTGAGCATCACTGGCTTGATTGCTGCAGCAAAAGACGCAGGATTCCAGAACTTCCAGAACTTGCTCGAATCTTACGGTCTTCAAATTTGGAAAGATGACGAAGTACAGGAAGGCAAGGCCATCTTGAGGGCTATGGGATATGGCATTTAGTGTATGCAGACGTCGAGGACTCATGCTTATTGTGCCGTGTGCGATACACCACTGGACATCTAGCTGCAATAATTGTGCTTGCGTTGGGTGTGTTTGTGAGTATCTAACCGTGATAAGAAGAAGCTCACGTAGCCACGATTGTGGCCCGGGAACTTGCCTCTATTGGCAGGTGGCTAGTGTCAGGGCGGCTGAGGGGCAGCCGCGAGGTGGGGCCGCGGCGATCCCGTCACATCACATGGTCTGTGCTTACCGGCGTTCTGATGTTTACATTCTGAAGCGGTGTGGACCGCTGTAGAATACTGATAGCTACAACCTTAAAACAAGCGGCTCGTCTCATATCTTGACGCTCACATTCATCTTTTTCTGCAGTAATATTGTAACGTTTTACTTGCTCTCTCTTATCAAAAGCAGACCTGTTTATCCTGCTGCTATGGCAGATCTGTCGCCCGACTACAAACAGTTGTACTTCGAGGCACTGCGTAGGCGCGAGGCTGAAGAGGAGGCTCATGAACATGAACAACGCAAGGCTGAAGAGGAAGCTAAGAAACATGAACAACGCAAGGCTGAAGAGGAAGCTCAGAAACATGAACAACGCAAGGCTGAAGAGGAAGCTCAGAAACGTGAACAACTCAAGCACAAATACGCAGGATATACGTTAGAGTACCTCGAGGCGAGTATCCGCAAGACGACACTGTTCGAATTTCTCGACGCATCCCACTGCCACCTGCACGCAAGCCTGACCGTCCAGATGGATGCACCGCTATGGACGCAAGGCGACCCTGCAAACGCGAATAACAAGTTCCGCCCTCAGCGACTTCGCTTCTGGGATGACTTCCCCATGCGTCAAGAAAGAATATGGGAGGAAATCATGGTGTCGGGGTTTGCCCTGGAGCGGCATTTCACCTCAATGCATGCCTTGAGCGCGACTAGGAAGGCCACCAGATATCATACGATGAGGGATGAGATAGACCTGCTATTATTCCAGTGGACCACGGTTGAGGAGCCGGTCTCCTGGATTATCAAGCAAATGCACAACAACCGAGCGCTGAAGCGCAAGTTCGGCTTACGCGGTTCTATGAGCTTCGAGAACCACGCCAACAAACTGAGCCCAGAGCGAGAGGTGGAAGAGGGCATTCAGAACCTTTCGGTGTCGGGCGGCCAACGACGGTCACCGCGCTTGCAGGCAAAGGCCGACGCATCACCCTTACCAGAACCTTCGGCTGCTGTCCGCAATGGTGCGTCGCGATCTTCTCGCCCCCGGGCTGATCAATTCTGCGTCTACAATATGAGCGAGGAGACCCGCTCAGCCGCCTTCGTTATCGACTACAAGATGCCACACGAGATCCCGCTCGGCTACATCTACGAAGGGCTAGAGGACATGGACCTGGATGACGTCGTTGACTACCATGAAGGCGAGTGCACGCGGGACCGCTTCCGCCGCCTGATAGCTGCAATCGTCACGCAAGCGTTCTCTTACATGGTCCAGGTCGGCGTGGAATACGGGTGCATATGCACGGGCGAAGCGAACATCTTCCTGCGCATTCCCCACGATCCCACGACTGTCTACTACTTTTTGTCTGTACCAAAGGGCGACGTTGGCAACATCACCGGATGGATGCCAGATGCAGACGGTCCGAACAGACTTCACCTGACCGCTCTTGGGCAGATGCTGGCTTTTACGCTGCAGGCTTTGAAAACGCCTCCTCGAAGTCAGAAGTGGCGGGAGGAGACCTGTGCTCGGTTGAAGAGCTGGGAATTCGTGTACAGGGTGTTGGTGGACGACATCCCATATCCTGAGGCGCTGTCAACAGAGTATCGGCCGCCTCGAGATACAAGATTTTTTCGCGTGTCACCTGTCAGGCTTCGACAAAGACGACCACGCGTCGGCTCGTCCGACTGCTCCCAGTACCAGGAACAGCACAGCGCCAGCGACGAAGAGCCTGATCCGGATATGTCAAGCCGACAGCCGCCGTCGCTGCGGCAGCCATCTCGCACGCAGTCCAGTGCCAGTGACTCTTTGCCTGATCGCCAGTCGCGCCATGTGGGAAATGGCGGACAGTATTGCACCCAAAATTGCATGCTTGGTCTCGTAAAAGGCGGCTCGCTTGACTTTACGTGTCCAAATGTGAAGCGTCATGGCACACACCATCACCTGATTAGCCTGACGACGTTTCTTAAGCGCATCCGCAAGCAGCTTGCTAGGGACCTGGACCGGAATTGTGATCCGATAGGGCTTCACGGAGCGTGTGGCGTCCCCTTTTGTGTCAGGCTGGACTCGCATGGATATACCGTAGTCGCCAAAGCTTGTCCGACCTACTTTGTGTATCGTCTCAGGTGGGAAGCTACTGTCTACGATGTTCTTCGTCCTATACAGGGCACGCATGTGCCAGTGTATTTGGGCAACGTCGACTTAGAGGTGCCGTACTACTACGAGGGCATTGCGGAGCTGGTGCACATGATGTTCCTTAGCTATGGAGGCAAGCGCATGGACAAGCAGTTGGCTTCGGCTGACAAGCCGTTCGCTTTACAGCAGGCCGACAACTCGGCTCAAGCCATTCGTGCGCTTGGAGTATCGCAGAACGACCTTGCGCTGCGGAACATGCTGTGGGATGCTGACACACGCCGAGTGATGGTAGTTGACTTCGAGCGAGCAGAGGTGGAGAACGGGCGAGGGGCGCTGGTCGGCGTCTCAGGCAATGTAAGGAGGAAGCGCGCTCCTGGTGCGTGTCAGAAAGCACCTTCGCATGAAGGGGGCAGATCACACCAAAACGGCATAACGCGACTTCTGAACTAACTTCGGGCGGACTGAGATCAAGCTCGAGAAACCAGGCCTAACGCAGTCAGGAACCGGCAGGTGCTTGCAGCATCTCATACATTGCGCCTGATGTTGCGGCACAAGCGAGACGATCAAGGCAAGGACAACAGCAAGGGTGCAATGACTTGGATACTATACAAATAAGTGCGGCGTAGCTGCTAACTAATTCCTCTGAGTTTTGCGCAACAGGAACTTTGAGATGGTGAGAGGAATTGGACTAGTTGGCTTACTGTTCGCCAGCGGTCCGTCGCCGTGTTTGCCAGCGGTCCGCTGCACTGTTTGTCCAGCTCATTCGGTTAGTTCGGTTTGCTTCCCCAACCCTTCACTGCTATCTTCTTCTACTATATAGTCTCGATTGATTTCAGCCAATAGCTCTCAAGATCAATCAAATCATCTCAACCCTTTCACACTTACCCACTCACTCAAGGCACTATCCGAGACTCCACATACGTTTATAAAGTGGTGGCTGTATGATAATGACAACACTGTTCAGAGAAGCCGCTCGTATAAACCCTCCGGCGCTTTGCCATAGGAACCTTCCTGGTCGCATCATCGACTGTCGTATGCCTTCCAACAACACTCGACTATGTCCCACGCATATAGTTCGCTCCGACCATTGGCAGCCAACATTGTAAAGTCTTGGAATGACATCCCCTGTTTCAGAATCTGCCCGATGCCAACGTTGGGACTAAACCCCATGAAGTCATGCACAGACGGCAAGTCTCATATAGGGACCTGGATAGACGCTTGGTTGCATTGATGCGAGCTTCTCTGTGAAGAAGGCCGAACTCCGCAAATAGCCATGGACCAGGATTGGTCGGCAATACCTGTGCCCATCTCGCAAGGCTATGACTGGCTTTTGCTAATCGTAATCAAAACCAGCAAAAGACTAGGTGTCAGGAAGCAATCCATGATTGCAAGTATGCGGAACTGCTTTGACACCCTCAAGGTGGTGGTTGTGCTGCATTGGCTCATGGACTGGACTAAAAGGGTCTGGCGCCCTTGAGTTTTGTCTTTGATTGCTGGGGATTATGGATCACTTGTTCAAACTATGACAGCATCACTCAGGATCGCAATTATGCAACATTTCTGAAAGGAAGAAAGTTGTTATACCTCCCTAAGCGAGACACTATAGTTTTGTCTGACTGGCTGAGGTGACAAAATGCTAGTGGCAACTGATCTAATCCCCCTCCGATCAGCTTTCTGCTACGCAGAACCTTTTTATGACTCCGCGTAAGGCTAGAAGTGCCATCACAGGCTGCTCCTTTGCAAGGGAAAACCTGTAGCACCCGGTGGGATACTGTCACGCAAAGGTCATACTGTACGATTCCAGTGCTGATGATAATAGCGCCTTTCACTGTCACGCCCTGTCCAATGTGCAACTCTTCCGCGAACAGTATATTGCCCAAATGATGCGTGAGATGATCTGGGTGTCAGATATCAAAATAGGGCTTGAGGAGCCTCAGTTGTAGCGGTATGAACCACTGTAGAATACTGATAGCTACGGTAAACGATAACGTAGGACTATCGGGTCGATGGAATACTGCGCTGGATTGCTATCTAGCTAGGAGGAGACGACTATATACCTGACCTGTAACACACTAGTCCAGGGTAGTGGTCAGGGGTATAGTCAGACACTGTACGGACCAACCGATACCACAACATGTATTAAAGTCTTCTGTAGCTAATTTGTCATGCGTCGACTTTTCCCTAGCCCAATCTCTCAATGCCGGGCTCCTCGCCTGCGAGTTAATCTGTAGAACAACATCGAGCTCCTGAATAGCGGGATTGTATCGGCCTGCGTCGATGCGGCACTAGAACTCGGTGTCCTTGGATTTGGATGTTAAGATACCGTTGCCGTCTGCTACCCCAGGGATGAATTTGGAGGCGGCGCTGCTGAGTGCCTTTGCCTTTTGAACGAAGGCTCCAATTGCTTTAGACATCGTTAGACTCGTGAAAAAGTTTTGGCTGGGCAGGCTTGTTGAATATATGTACATTGATGTGCTTCCGAAAGACGAAAACGATTTGCTGAAAATCCGAATAGTTGAGAAAGCGGAAGTATGAGTTTCGAGCGATCTGATGTGAGATCGGATATTTTGAGGACCTGGAAAAAAAACTTGGATGGTAACATGTCGGAGTTCAGTGAACTGTACGCAAAGGAAGAAGTTGAAGATTGTACTCAGGTTGTATTGGGTGAAGCTACAAACAGTATATATATGTGGGTAGCTGTAAACAACGCTAGTGTGACGTGGCGGTCACTCTCATGACAGGTGAGGTACGACAGACAGAGCACCCCGAACCGTGATATAACAACATGTTGCTTAAATACTACTTTTTCTAAGAAATCTGGCCGTGCATGTGACAAGATGGATGCTTTCAAATTGTAATTCGGGCGGCTAATGTTCACAATGAAAGGTGGCACAGCTCCCTTGTCAAACATCTGAGGACTTACGACATCTCGAAACTCAAGTTAGGATCACAAAGACTACTTCGTTGCCATGTGCTTCAGCCTCAACTCAGAAGAGACGCAAGCCAGGAGGAGGCGAAGCAGGAGCGATAATTATCAGGCGATACACTGACACTAAAACAAAGGACTTCGCTAAATTTATTGTAAGCAACGGGCCCTCAACTATTTCGTCCCCACTATCACTAGCAACCTGGTTTCTACTGTGTTAACACAGGCAGGCTCTTAGCAAGGAAGAAGGGCTGCAGATACGACATCAACATAGGAATGCTTATTCAGCCAAACTTTAGGCAGAAACACTGGATGACACAAGGGAAAGGTGCATTGGTAGACGGTTAGATAGAATCTTATTCTTTCAAGTCGAATGGCCAGATCTCTCTGAGGTCGTCTTCACGTTTGATCGGCTCGTCGTCGTCAGGCTGCTCGTTTCCCAGTTTCTCCTGCCGCATCCCCCCAAATATTTCTCGATGCGCCAACTCAGTTGCTCCCCAGTGCTTGGAAGGAACCCAGCCGTCAGATGCAGTATTGAGCAGACCTGATAGACTATGTGTTACGGTACTGAAGATAATCGGTATTGGGCAAATGGATATTAAGGTTCACTGAAGTTGTATTGAACTCGAACTGCGTGTTCATATACTGTGAATGAACGGAAAGAAGAATTGACTGTGAAGCTGTTATGTTACTGATACTGTTTGAAGGAGTCTGGTCCAGTTGGTCCTTTTATTCAACCTCATACAGTACTGTAACATGACCTCTTACTGTACTGCAACACTGTAACCCTTATGTCCGGATGCTGCTACTCGCATATAAAGACTGGGCCAAAATACCGGAGTGGCAACAATCTTAAATGACCGGAAATGCACTGGTCGCAAACCGAGCCAGAACGAATCTGAGCATTGACAAGATGCGAGCAGTTACTTGGGTGACAAAATAAGCCGCACTCACAAAAAGTGTACTTCTACCAACCAAAATAATTGCACAAGACCACATCATATCAAAAATCTAAAAAAAAAAAAAAAATCTAAAAAAAATACAGAGTTGTAGAGACTATTTCATTCTACAATCCTGTGTTTTTCTAAAAAGTAATCTCAAGCCTGTAAGAACCGTACCAACCGTTCTTCCTCATACTACTCACACGATTGCTATCCGACTCCTAACCGATCCCTACCCTACTACGTACCGGTATCCCCCGAGCTACATCGAGCTGTTAGGTATATAAGCAGGGCAGTGTACATAGTTATGGTAGATAGTTTTTGAGTATCCTTTCGTACAAGACCTATAGGAATAGAGGTTTACTCCTAGTTCTATCTATCCCAGTGCTCCCATACACCTCGTAGCGGATTTGAACCCATATCGGAGTCCTCTCTTACCTGTGTCGTTACAAAGCCGTTGTTGCGTGGTGTCGTGGCAAAGAGGGCAACTTTGTTGATATTCCTCGACTTTTGGCTGGTTTAGAGTGCAGCTTTTTCTAGCACCCGACGTAGCTGTATATATGGCTATAGACCAACATATTCTACCCATGCTTGCCAGAGAGAATCACATCGGAAGTGAGTCGGTCTTCAACGCTCCGACGAGAAGTTGATCCAGCGATACCCGTAACATGGTTGGTCATGCCTTCACTTGTTGTATCTGAACGTCGAGAATCTCCGCCATCATTGGCATTATTTCCAGAATAGGCTTCATGCAGCGAGAAAGTTCTTGAGTCATGACTTGTGCTCCACAAATCGTAATGGGGCTGTTGAGCTTTACACTGTTTATAGTCAAGTACCGATAGAGTGTAATTAATCGTCGATTATCTCAAAACTTTAAACATCGGAGCGCAATCATTGCTCGATACCTCAACATTCGAGCGCAAACCATGCATCATACCCTCAGCTTTGTTCTACTGGCACTTGGTGGCCTTGCGGCGGCTGCCGACAACAGCACACAACGTTGCAGCGATCAGCCTCAAATATATTTCTGTGCAGCCCAGCATCGACGAGACATCTTCTATGTCAGTAATCGTCTTCTTAACATCAAAACTGGCAACCTCACGTTTGATCAATTGTAAGTCAAGTAGCTGACTCCCTCCATCGGTGTCACACTGTCGAAGCCTTCGGAGTTCATTCATGGCGGAGCTGTGTCGGGGATAACGTGCCCCAACACCCCGATGGCGGACTGTGTTTGTAAGCTATTTCCTCGAGAAGGGCTATCAAGTCTACCTTTTCGATCACACGTCTGCAAGACGTAGCAGCCAGATGGACACTCGCGGCTACGTGCCTTGGAACACGACGACTCAGGAAGGCATTCAGGTTGGATTCACGGCTCCTGAACTACTCGCAACCTATCCATAAGTAAAGTTGCATACGCAATGGCCCAGCACTGGACAGATCGGGGATCTGTTCTTCGACGCATTCTGCAAGGTCATGATACCATTCACCAGCAACTTCACCCTGGGCGAACTGTCGATGCGCGCTGCAAGGTGCGGCTTGCTTTCACTGATCGGATCTTCCTAATCTCCCACTCCTCCAGAGCTTCCTACCCAATTTTCCTGTCAAACGGTTGCCCTGAGAACTTCGCAGGCAACATCAACTTGAAATACTCCACCCTGCCTTTTTGGAACTACGGCTCGACTATCGGTTCAGGCATCGCGACTCGACCCCGGGGTTTAACGAACACACCTCCCGACTACGAGCCTGCTGTAGCCAATACCTCTGAACTTCAGCAAGTCGTGGTTGGTAACGACACGCTTGCTCTTCGTAACTGCCGCCTGCAAGCCGAACCTGCACGGAAGCTGCCGAAGATCCCGAGTGTACCGTACTTGTGCCTGACTGGAGAGGCCAGCGTACATGCGACCCGTGATCACTGCGTCAGGTAATAGCCCGGGCTGGATTAAGCTCGCAGATCTGAACATCAAGGGCAATGGGTATTTCATATACTTAGAGTAGAACAACATAGGCATTGCAAAGGTTGTCGACAATCGGGTTCAGGAAAAAGAGAGGTTGTAACATTGTGCAGACTGAAAATGTTGCAGTATTAGTCGGTCCATACAAGACCCTACCCTTGCTTAGACTAGACTGTTCTGGACTAGCACGTTCCAGAGTCAGTATATATTCGTCTTCTCCTTACTAGATAGCAACTCAGCGCAGTAATGCATCGACCCGATAGTCCTACACTATCGTTCACCGTAGCTATCAGTATACTACAGCAGCCCACGCCGTCACAGAATATGACCACGCATTGATCCTGCGGCCGGAGTTCTAAGAGTTTCTCGAGACATGAGAGGATCCCGAACGTCTATACCCCGGAATCATCCTGTTCAATATCAAGAGTATCTGAGTTGAATTTGTCCCAAGCAGCGCATGTTGACTTGATTTCAGCTGTGTCCAGTAGTGCAGCGATTTCACTCTGGCGTTCTACAAATTGTACGGCCAGTCCTTCAGCAACATGCCAGCCGATATGACAATGCATCTGCTTCATGTTAGCTCTTTCTGAGGACGGAAGAACAAGTCACCTACCAGCCATGTTCCGGGATTGTCGGTATAGAACGCGATGACCAGATATCCGCTTGCAGGCAGGGTGGCCACATCTCGTCGCGGCGGGTTGGCCAGATTCAGGGTCACTGTAGACGCATTATATGTCGCACCTGCTGCTTGAGCCAAAATGTAAAAGTCGTGGCCGTGCAGATGGATCGGATGTGGGATTGGTAGCTGTGTGTCAATCACCCAGTACACCCATTGGTTGGCGTTGGGCAGCAGGTACGCATTCTCTGCGGTCTCCCACGTCGCGTTGCCTTCAGCAATCTGCAAGAGTGACGGATTGTTCCAGATCACCTTCATACTATCCATGCCAATCGTCCACTTAAACAAGCTACTGTTATCTTTGCCGACGGTGATGCCGAGTGTTGTGTCTTGCAGTGCTGGGCTGACCACAGTGTGAGAAACGTGTGGCACCAAGGAAGAATAGCTCACGTCAACGCAGGCGTCTGTCTGGTTCCATGCTGTGGTTGTTGGATCTGCAGTCGAACTGTTGCTGTACCGTACAATAGCCCGGATATCGTTAGTGTTGTCATTCTCGGAGCACGACGCTTGGGGGATAGCTCGAAACCAGTAGTCCGTAGCCGTCTGGTTAGCCTCAACAATGACGTCGTAGCGTTGACCCATTGTGATATCCAACACATCGATCTGAAATGGTACCACTGGTACGAAGTCCATGGCAATAACTGTCATGTTGTGGCCATCAAGAGAAAGCTTGAAAGCCGTATCGATGGCTGAGTTGACAAACCTCATGCGGTGCTTCTTGCCGGGCTCGAAAGACATTTCATAACGTTCACCGGTGCCATTGAAGGTGCCTTTTCCGTTGATCAGAGCAGTATCCAGAGTAGGTGGACCATCTGTCTGAGCGGACGTGTAGAGCGCATCGACTGTCTTGTGACTCCAATCTGTGACCATGATGGGACCTAGGTCAATGTCGTAATTGGCTGTTGCAGGGCCATGAACCACGATAGGTCCAAAGACACCCGCCCAGGCTTGAAGCGCGTAGTGGGAGTGGTACCAGCTAGTACCGTACTGAGTGGCGCGCCAGGTGTATGTGTGTGTGGTTCCAGGCTGAGATGGTCAGCAAATTGGCCATCAAGAGGTGTGGGGTAAGATAGAGACTTACCGCATCGGGGCATTGAATTATAGACGGAACACCGTCTTGCTGAACAGTATAATTCTGCCTTAGCCCGTGCCAGTGCATGGTAGTGCCGTTGTTGGTGAGGCTGTTCTTGACATGGATCTTCACAGTGTCTCCCTGAAGTTATGTTAGAACTATATTCTTCCCAGTGTTTCGTTGGTAACTGTCATTACCCAATTGGCCTCAATAGTCGGTCCCGGAATGGAATTATTGACAGAAAGAGCGATGCGCTCATAACCGTCAGGTGAGACCGTTATATTAGTGATGTCAAGCCAATACTAGCGAGATCAGAGTCAGCATAGCGTCAGAGCTTTTTGGTACATCGTTCGAGATCTCACATACCTCCCGAGTGACACCGGTGTTAGGTGCTTCCTCGTTCCAGTCCGTGTCGATGCTGAAATCACACCATTTTGTGCGCTCGTCTGCTGTATTGCCAGCACAGGTGGAGATTGCGATCGCACTGCTGGAAGTGGATGTTGGCTTGATTGAGCTTGTAGATTTGAAGGAGCTCAACAATTCGGTGTAACTTGACGATGTGGCTGAATCCGACGACCCGGGGAGGGTAGATAGCTTGGTGGAGGTAGTTGTCTTGATTGACGTAGTTGTCGTTCGAGATATAGTCGTCTTCGGAGACGTAGTTGGCTTAGTAGAGCTTGATCTTTTAGTCGAACTCGACGGCTTGACATGATTCAACGGTTGTTTCTCCTTCGACGGTGTGTTTTGGCCGTTCGAGTGGTTGTGGTCAGACGACGGGTTCTGCCCAGACGATGGGTTGTGATCAGACGATGGGTTGTGATCAGACGATGGGTTGTGATCAGACGATGGGTTGTGATCAGACGATGGGTTCTGCCCAGACGATGGGCTATGACCAGGTGATGCGTAGTGACGAAGTGAAGAAAAATGATCAGAGAACGGATGGTAGGCTACTCGTCCCTTATTGAGATTAGATGTCGTATGAAATGGCGCTTTAGGGGAGAAGGCTGGCGTGGATCTGGCATCAAGAACTGGATCGAGTTGATCTTCAGTATCCAAGGTTGAAATTGCGGTTGTAAGTGCCGCCAACCAAATGAATGTGAGGAGAGATCTCATGACGGCTATCGCTCGGATTAGGATAGAAGGAAAGACTGAAACGAATGAGACAAACTAGAAGTACGAAACGAATGTCAAGCAATGCGATCGAACGAGTGTGATGAATGACTTTCGTTCTGCCCCCTCTTGGGGATATAAATCCTGACCAGCCTAATCCGCCCGATCATGGAACCGCAAAGCAGTCGAGCTATATTACGCGGTGCCTCAATCGTAAAGCGCTACGTAATCCTCAAAGTTCTATAGGGTTTATGCATCTTGCAGTTAGCCGCGATGCAAAAGAGAAACGAGTGTCGAGTACTGTTCGACTGGTGGCGTCTCTGGAGTGATTGCGCCCATTTTAAGTTTTAGTGCATCTTATAGTCTTATCAAGACTCGGTTCGTTGAGTCAGACTAAAGGCAAGTTCAAAGCGGCGGCCACTACTCCAGAGCACGAACACCGAAAATCTCACAAAAAATAGATGTCGTAGTGCAGGTGTTGTGGAGATGGTTTGGAAGAAGCACGCGTGCCGTCACGGGACAATGATGTCCGTGCTCGCTAGTTCCCCACGATCCACGACCTCACCCGAATCATGCACACTAGTGCCTCGCTTCGTCTCGTATCCGCTTGTGTGAACGCGTGTGTGCGATGTCTATTTTGCAAACCTCGACATCCCGGACGCGCGTCATGTTCATTTTGGGGCATCTTCAACCACAACAAGTCTGGTCACGCATCTCCACTTCGCAATGTGGCTGCAGCCATCTGGCCGGACTGTTTCGAGTGACAAGCCGTCCAGAAACAGAACAGTCCAGGGGCTCACGAGCTACATTCCAGACATGGCATGACCAGAAGTGTCAAACTCAGATAGGAGCAAGCTCTGCATCTGACCGGGATGCACGTGGATCGATTGGCAGCATTTTCGTAAGCTCAAGATCTAGATACCTTCCAAATGGTGTAGCACGGAAAAGGGAGAAGAGCAAGCTTTCGGTGGCTTGTTCACCACTTGATCTGGGTGACGAATCCACGGGTACTTTATATGTCATACGGCTGTCACATTATCACTGTTTATCCCTTGTGTGTACGTCTGATAGTCTACGCTTCTTTTCAAACTTGCCATCATGCAACTCTCACACTCCTTACTGGTTTCCTTCCTTGCTTTCGCTGACCTCGTTGTGTCTGCACCGAGTAGCTTCAGTCTATATGCCTATGGCAATGAACTTGTTGCTGGCATGAGACTGTTCTATGCTGATGGTCCGTCTTCCGCGTTATTACGGTGCCCAGACTTACACCTAGAGATCAGGCTACGCATACGTCGGTGACAGCGCTCCCTCGTTCGCTTCTCAAGCCACTAACGTGACCTGTGAGTTCATTGAGACGAGTCAAAGCATCAGATTTGATTTTTCCAGTTTCTCTCACGGATGATTCGAGATTCGTAGCATATCCGATCGACAACGTAACGTGGACCTCGAATCCCTCCATGTGCATCGGCGCGGGGGAAGGTGATCTCAAGACAGTGGGATTTGCCTCGAACTACAAAAACGTCTCAGACGGCGTCATTGTCACGGGTTTTGGCTTGTTCGGAGGATACGCGTACAATAGTAAAGCTGGGTCCATCGAGATGTATTTTGTCGCATCGCCAACAAACGAGACCGGCATATATCAGTCAGTCCACCAGTCCCTTCCCTTCCGTCGATGTCTCTGCTGATGATAGATAGGATCAAATGGGATGCATCGCTGTCTGAGACCAGTGAAAGCATTATGCCGATCTCACTGCGAACTGCAGCGCCTGCGACTCCATCAGGCTGAACGTACCCGCTGCCCAATGAGCTCATTGCTAGTCCTTTTCGCGATGAATTGTGTCAATGGGGAGAAATTGAGCAGAATCGTGACGTATTGACAGCTATCTACGTGGTATTTATGTACCCTAAGAGAGAGCTATGGGCGCTAGTCGGAAAGAGGAAGGCGCGTAGCCTATAGAAGAATGGACGCAGTGAAGGTGCGGGCTGACAAATTGAGCAACTACTCCATTCGAAAAACACATAACTTCTATCACTTTGAAGACTGGAGAAATAGCAATTTCATTTGAACAAATGCGATCAAACATCATGCATCTACACATTGCGAAGGTAGCTCGTATACCGGCTCAACGCAATCAAGTTCCGCCGCATACATTCCATATACATCTTTGCGTCTTAATTCGTGTACGCGGCTTGGCTCGTATTGTGCAGCTAATTCACCTACTACTCTCCCCTCCAGTTCCAAATCAGTCTTGGCCCTAGCCGGCGACATTTCAGCAGTCTCCGCTGCAAAATAAGAATAGTCAGGCTTCTCGTCTGTTGGCTGTATCTCAACTTCTGCTGCATGATTCTTCGCTTTGCGCTTACGATGGCAAAACCACCACCTGACTCCGCCCAGGAGTAGAACGAAAAGGATTGCACCTGCAAAGATGCCGCCAAGAAATCCCGAAGATAGCTTCGTCGAACCCTTAGATGTCAAGATCAGCTTCTCGTTGTCCTTCTTTGGCTCGATCGTCACAAGACCAGGCTTGGGCATAGACGCGCTAAACACCGCCTGACTGATATTGAACACGTCGCTTTCCCAATCTGCACTGAGGTATACCTCCTGCAAAAAATGTTCGCCCCAATGTAATCCGGCTGTCGTTTGCTGCTCTCCTCAAAGGGAAGTAATTTGTTGGGGAGGCGAAGATCGGATATGAAGCCTGCAGGTCGAACGCAGGGAAGGGTACCTCAATCCTGACGGTCTGACCTCCCAATACTGACAGTCTGAGTGTGAAGGTCAATGCGGATGTTGAATCCTGCAGTAGTAGATGTTGTAGCGGCGTGGGCCGCTGTAGAGTACTGATAGCTACGGCAAATGACAACGTAGGACTATCGGGTCGATGGAATACTGCGCTGAGTTGCTATCTAGTGAGGAGAAGCGACTATACTGACTCTGGAACGTGCTAATCCAGAACAGTCTAAGTAAGGGTAATAGGGTCTCGTATGGACCGACTAGTACCGCAACAGATGTATGCTGTCGGTCTGTGCAAAACAGACCGATTCTGGATGGTACGTAAGGCCAAACGTTGAGGCCAAAGTGTCGCAAACAGCGAAAGAAAGCCATATTTCAGGTACGTTGGGATCCAGAATAGCAACAATGCCTCTGTCAAGTAGTACTGTAGTTGTACCGTTGCTCAGTCTGGCTGACATGCTCTGAAGACCAACATAAAGGTCTTGCGATGATGACACGAGTAACGTCTTGTTCGATCTCCTGGAACGGTCGTAGCCGCCAAGGACCAGACTTCCGGGAATCCTGGTGAATTTATACGGTGCACCAGCATGGTAACCAAACAATAGGCTGGGGATGCGACCTCCTTCTTCGGGGCGACTGAGAAACGAGTGCGGTTGCTCAGTGTCGCTAAAGTTCATTAAATACATTGATAGCCCAAGTTGTTGAAGTGAGTTGATTGTGTTGATTGATCTTTTGAGCTATTGGCTAGAATAGATCGAGTGTAACTACGTGGGTTAGGTCACATGAAATCCTATTGTAGAAGGCACTGCCCGGTGGGCAAGTGCACTTACCTCTGAGCAGAGAGCTCCTGTACAAGAACATCACCGAACAACAACAGATAGCAATACAATCAGTGACCACAGCCTCTGGAACGACACTGCACACGCAGCTACATCGAGACTATATAGTAGAAGGGGATAGCAGTGAAGGGTTGGGGAAGCAAACCGAGCTAACCGAATGAGCTGGACAATCAGTGCAGCGGATCGTTAGCAAACACTGCAACGGACCGCTAGCAAACAGATGGCGATCGGTGGATATCTTCACTCCCTCCGACACAAATCGACCTTGCCAGAAGTCTGCAGTCGCATATAAAGCGAGGACTTGGTGATCCAGCGTGGGCACGTCTACAGAACGGCTTGTTGACAGCTCAACAGTACTGTATCCAAAATAGGCATCGCCAACGATGCCATGCTTATTTCCCATGTGCACACGATAGATGCCAACCTTATCCCAGGTTGACAATACATTCTTCTGGAATTCGATGCCAGGCTTTGAATCAAAGACCTCGACGCCCCGTGATGCCCAACAATTGGAGACATTGAAACCGTTCGGCAAGCAGTCTTCGTCAATGGGCAGGTATATTGTTTGCTCGTCGAACGATGAAAAGACGTGGAACTGCTGCGGCGGTGTGCTCGCGTGCACATAGAACCTAGACAATTCAGTACGCTGAGCTGCACGTTGGATCTCGTTTCTTTTGGAAGACTAGAGAGACTTTGTCCCACTACCCTGTATTTAGATTGTTTTGCAGTATGTCAAGGCGTGCAGCGTGACCTTGAATACTTACGTAGACCAAGAACCATGGCTCCCCGGCCATCATCCAAAGTTTTGAATAAACAGAGGAGACGAAGTTCGCGTTCGGTTGTTCATCTTGCAGAGTGATGTAATAGCTGAAGTGCCAGTGTGTTCCTCTTATCTCCCACTTAGATGCTCGATACCAGAAGCGACGAACGGCTTCTAAGCTCATCATGCGGTCTCATGATCCATTCCTCTGCCACTGGACCTCAAGGAAGGCTGAATGCACGATTCGGACGGAGAGAGATCCGTTCGAGGCTACGGGACTTCAGCTGGGCGTTCACATCCCTCGCTTCCAGCTCTCTTGCGGCTCTACTCTGCGCATGTATCTGGTCAACAAAAGCGAACTCGGTTGATTCGTCCCGTCGTGGTTAGTGAACCCCAGAGTTGTTATCACTGCCATGAGATGAGGTCCTCCTAAAACATGGTACACTTCCGAAGCGAGCCAAGAACTATGTTTTGGGGATAGACGCTTCCGGGCTCCCGCGTTCCATCGTACCTTTTCTGTGCTATATCAGGTCAGCCTTACAGCCAGCTGAACGATACTCTTGAGACAGACCGCAATAAAAAGGAATGATGCCTCAAGAAGACCAGGAGGGCTCCTGCCCCGCCAGATCGGCGACTGGGAGCTTGCTACCAGACCTACTGTCGCAGCCCGCCATCCTTGCTGTGTGGTAGTCACGAAACTGGAATCGCCGTGTAGATGTTGGCAACTGAAACCCGAGGGCCCAAATATAAATACTCGTAGGCTGGCCGCTGTTGATACTGCGACACTCTTAGTCCGCCTACATCAAACAAAACTCTCCCAAAGACTTTCTTCCAACTTACCATGTTTTCAACCACTGGATCCCTCAGGCGTCCGGCCTATTCTACGCTTCTGAGGATGTTGGTACTTGTTTCACCATTATCTACCATAGGTTGGTTTACCGATTCGCAGGCACTTGAGCCTACCACGCCAGTTGCTGATCCCGAACGTGATCCACCATCTCAAACATCTGTTGCTCCTCCCTTGGACCCGATCAACGTCGATCCCACTCTGACAAATGACGCCGGGTGTCTCTCAACCTGCAATGTTACGGGTCCGGGAGGATTGGTAAAGGTTGACAACATTTGTCTTGGTGGATAAACCACACCGACGACTCCTACTAATCCACCCCAAACTCTACTACCACCCAATTCGACGACCGATACGACGATCAGGACCCTCGAAACGCCGACCTCATCTTTTAGAGTCGACGAATCTACTCGTCCGCCTTCGAGTTTTGTCACCGCATCGTCTGTTCCGCAGGAATCCCCCACAACATCAGGTTTGGGGTCCGATAGGGAACCGACAGCGCCTACTGCCCCGTCGCAGGTCACGGGTACATTGACGGCTGGCCAGAATAAGGTATCATCATCTCCTGTGGTGCCTGACCCAAAGCAGGCTTCGACTAAAGTCAACGCGCCTGGACCTACTGGGGCATCACAAGCGCCGCCAAATACTGGGCCAGGTGCATCTTCACCGGCTCCTGGAGTATCTCAGACTGCTCCAGCACAAGCACCTGGTGAAAGTTCGCAGTAAGTGTCCTCTAATAGCTTGTAAAGTCAAGCACCGAGTCAAGGTACGGGCTTTCGAACTGTCACCACATTGAACGGCGACAGTTTGCCGACAGCAACCTCGAGCGGAGTTGTCGAATCCACTGGTGCCGCTGGTCACAACGAGGTTGACCTAGGCCGTAGCGCGCTGCTGGGCATCATTGGACTGGGACTTGCGTTGATGTGATGGCACTTCTGATTAGACTTCTACATCTGTCCGCTCAGAAAATTGTACGGTGGGGGCGCAGCGAGTGGTTTGAAGTCTGGGTGATTGTTGGAATCAGTCAGTAGTTTCTGTTCATCAAATCTGCTCAATTGATCGTAGTCATTTGCTTGTTCTGCTTGGCTCCTATTTATTTCTCTACAACTTGCTGTATTCGGCCCGCCGCTTTTGGGCGGAACGCCCATGATCATTGACACATCCCCAAGGCTCATGGTTCCCATCTCAGCTGCGGCTGACACATTCTATTGCGAGGCTTTTAGTGAAATTCGAGGTAATATAGCTGAGCCCAAAGTAGAGCGGGGTCCCTTCTTCCTTCTTTGCTCGCCCTTGGCAAAGACTTGGCCCCAAGACCCGCTCCGGAAACTTCGACAACCAAACAACTGGGTCACTATAAGCATTCCAAGTTTGATGAGCTTCGCTAAGTCTCGCCTCTGAGTGATCTTGTTTGCTTTGCAGCCCTGACTGGTGGTCTTGGCTCGCTTCAGAAGCAGAGCACAACTCTGGCTCAGTACTTACGGGCCGCGTGCACATCAAGTTCCCCATGGGGAACTTCAGATACCTGCCACTGCATCTCTGGATCATCTCTAGATACTCTACAGAGTCGAGACTGTTGAGAAGATGCTCACATAGTGTTCCACTCCAAGAATGGTGTGATAGGGAAGCTGTCCAAAGCAGCGCTATTGAAGCCGTAGTACAAGTCGTCCACGGGTACTGAGGCGTCTCCATAGATCTGATGTTGAACCTGACCGATCCACGGTCCGTTGTAGTCGTAAGTGATGGAGTTCACGTCGTGACCGCCAGCATCGAGCATGTTCCCACCAATGGTAGGAGCTCTTAGCGGCGGCATGTGTGTAGGTGCTGCCGTGTTCATGGCACTGTGGTCGGGCGTTCCTACTTGGGTCATTTGGGCATTCTCCTGCTCGCGCACAAAGCTCTGTATAATGCCATCAAGATCGAGACCTTGTAAGCTGGGCCTACGTCCAGTCGATGTGTTCGAGACCGTCTCAGGAGATTGACGTTGATTGCTACCACTGGTACCTTTATGAATGCGGCACTCATCGATACTGTGCATGCGTACCCCAAGTCTCTTCATTAGATTCTGCACAAGAGCGTTGGCGCGCCGAACGGCTGGGTTGGTCTCCTGGTTTTCTCGAAAGACGGCTAGACAAGCAGCGAGACTGCTGTGGGCATCAGAGCCGGGGCCACGCTTTGCTGCAATGCGCGCATGGATAGTTGCGGCAACGTATGTCGCATACGAAATAAGATATGGAGCTCTTCGTACGCTGAACGCTTTGTCGAAGACCCGTACGAGATGGACAATGTCATTTGCTGCTGTGGCACAACACTTCAATGAGTTGACCGAGATGCTGCGAGAAGTGTTGTAGAGATGGCCGTCAGCGACGAAGGGATGATGCAAGAGGATCATGAGTACATGGTACATGGCGCTATTACTATCAGCTCAGCGGTGTAATAGTATAGGCTGTAGCACTTACAGCAGGCTCAGCACGTGTGGAGGTGGAGTCGTCGGTAGTTTGCTCACGTCAGACAGGTGGGCAGGCAAGTCTCGGTACCAAGCCTGTAATGTCGCATGAATGCTTTCCAATTTGGTAGACAGCTCAGCGGAGCTTTTGTCGGAACTACGCTCTGTGTAGATAGTGCTCAGTATATCGCTCAAGATTATTGAAAGTTGACAAAGGTGCTTGAAAGTGGAGATGCTATATGCCGGCGATCCAGAATAAGCCACATTCGCCTGTGTCAAGTAGGCCAAAGGAGTCCAATGCTCCAGCTCCTCGTAGGTGTCCAGGAACTTGATAGGTACCAGTGTGTCAGACTCCTTGATGGTGACTGGTCGGCCTTGATACAGACTCTGTATCTTGTCGACGACTATACTCGTGGTCAGAACGTGCGCGTGAATGGAACCAACTCAACTTACCAAACGCAGCCCAGAAGACGCGTCTTCGAACTTCAAGGTCTTCGTCCGAGAACTTGCGGTGAGTAGCCAGGCCCGCCTTGTCTACGTGAATGCCCAAGTCAACAATCATACGAAACGCTAGACCAGCGTACAGCCAAGCTGCGCTGCGCTCATCTCCAAGTGCGAACAAGGAGTTACACATGATCAACAATGCCTGTATGGTAGTAATGTCGCTCTTGTCCAAAGCACCACCTAGTAGCCCTCGGACTCGTTCACGGAATTGCCAGCCAGCAGTCCGCACATCATCAGCGTCCCTTCGGAGCTCGCGACGCGGACTGAATTTCGACGCGCTGAAGAAGATGGCGTTCAAGAGGAGTTTAGAGAAGTTCGGGCCTTTGCATGCCATGTCTCGCATGAACGCAGGCCGATATGTGATAAGGAATGAATGGTGTTGTCGATTCCAATGAAGGGACAATAAGTGCTGCCCTAATTCAGGCTCCACGCCGTCGAAGTCGAGTTTTCCAAGACGAAAGTTGACATCTTCAAGCTGACGTTGACATGCAGCTTCAGCAATCAGTCCTTTCTCTACCCATTCCTCGGGCATTCTGGAGTTGGCTTCTGGGGTGGAACGGTCATGATAGCTTTCTTCGAAGAGAGTGCTTGTACGGCCGTGGTAGCTGGGCATGCCATTCGAAGAGACAACGATACGAGACACACTGTTTGCTCGACTCGCCGAGTCTAAAGTTGAGCGAGTAGAGTTGTCATCAGACACTGATTTTGCCCTGTGGGTAGTTGCAGCTGCGGTCTGTTCAGTGACATTCTCCCTCCGTGGCACCTTGCTTGGACGAGCAGTTCGTGCACGAACAGCATCGTCGATAGGCTCATAGTTGCAAGTCATTCCATGGGTTTTGCAATTTGCACATGAAGGACGTTCAGTGCTGCACTTGATCTGCTCCGGTCAGCCAGCGATAGAGTCACGCATAAACAACCACGCGCCTTTCGTCGGCGGCAAAAAGTGCACGCCTCAGGTGCCCGCTTGCGCACCCGCGGCGCATCGCCGGCCACAGCGGCACGGTTGCTGCCGTCCATGAAGACGAGAAGAGGGGAGGTTGACAACCGCGGCGTAAGTTGTATCAAGTGCGGGTGCGGCGAAAGGGTAAAGAGGAAGGTCCATTGCCGCGGGAGAGCCGCGGGTTGGTTTTCAACGCACGGGCTCGGGCTGACGCTCGGCTGTGCCTGCCATCAGACTTCGCAACCGTAACCTTACTGATGCGCGACACGGCGCAACGCGGAACCATCACTTCCATTATCATGGCCGAGAGGATGCTGTGCACGTTGGTGTCACAAAAGATGTCGCGCAAAGTATCAATCTCTCTGGATATAGCAATGTCATTTCCAACCACAACTGCTCATTCATCATGGCCGCAGTTGAAAGTCCCGCATCACCTTTCCGCAGGGTAGGGCAAGCGGTGCAGATTCCGCAAAGACCTGAACTGTCTGTCACAGCGAAGAAGACGACTTCGGCTCCTGTTTCATTGTTCTCCAGCGCCATAGCCGGTGGTGTAGAAGCCATAGCAACCTATCCATTGGAGTACGCCAAAACCCGAGTGCAGCTGCAGACAGTTCCAGGATGCAGGCACAACCCTTTTGCAGTCATCTTGAATGTCGCAAGAAATGACGGCATAGGGGCAATATACACAGGCTGCTCGACTCTTGTTCTCGGAACCGCGTTCAAAGTCAGTGTCCGCTTCTTCTCGTTCAATTACTTCCGCAGCCGCCTCGCCGACGATACGGGAGCGTTGACACCTCTGAGAGGTATCCTTGCTGGATCTCTGGCCGGCTTGACCGAGAGTGTGGTTGCAGTGACGCCAACCGAGCGCCTCAAGACCTTGCTTATCGACAACGCGAGGATTCAGATGAAGCTGTATCGGGGAGAACCTCACACTTACGAGGCTATCATCCGTGCCCAGAGCATCCGTGGTCTTTATCATGGACTGGTACCTACCATCTTGAAACAGTCGAGTACGCAAGGCGTCAAGATGGGCTCGTACAACGTCATCAGGGAGTTCTCAAGACGACATGACTTGCCACAGAATGGCATCACAGCTTTCGTTACTGGTGCTCTGGCAGGTACCGTCACAGTGTATATGACCCAACCGTTTGATACGATAAAAACCTGGGCTCAGAGTGCACGAGGAGCTGGCACGATCGAGGCATTCCGAAGTGTTGTGCAGCAGACCGGTCTTCGAGGTCTGTGGAGTGGCAGCACGTCGCGAGTGGGCCGATTGGCTTTCAGCAGCAGTATTTTGTATACTGTGTATGAGAAGGTGGCTACTGCGATGAGCGGGTCACTGGAGAATGAGCTTTTTGTGTTTACTTCGATACCCAGCGCCAGATGTTAGTGCTTATCAATAAGAGTCTCAATTTATTGTTGGCGGTTTACCTCTTTCCTGGTCCATCCGCGCCTTATCATCGTCGCGTTTGCAGTCTGGTCAGGCAGCACGCCATTGTAAGCACGCTGACAAATGCAGCTATGAATCAACGATTCAGGCAGGATGCTGCGACCTCGAGCACAATTGATATAATGCAGCCTTTTCGTACCAAGTGAATAATTACGGGTCTTCAGTGAACTTCTCAACAATCATGGCTCACATTCAAGAGCAGAAATTTGCGGAACTCGGCTTCCAGAAATCCACCTCATCGCATAAGTTAGTCAGCTACCACAAACAGCTCATCAAAGCCAACAGCAACACCCCCATCCTCGTCCTCCTCCACGGATACCCAAACAGCGCCTACCTATGGCGCCACATCATCCCCCTCCTCCCACATCCACTCTTCATCCCCGACCTGCCCGGCTACGGAAACAGCTCTGCGCCAGAGAAGCATGACAAAGTCAGCGTCGGACTGCTGATCCTCGCAGCCTTGCGGGAACTCATCGACTCCTTTAACAAATACTCTGACTCCAGTCACGCCAGATCTCCTGAAGTACTTCCGATTGTCCTGATAGGCCACGACCGCGGCGCCCGAGTAGCGCATCATTTGCATCTCTACTCACCCAACGCCCCGATTCTGGGGTTCACAGTGAAAGGTCTGGCGTTGCTGGACATTGTGCCCACGCACTCGCAATGGGCGATTGGCGACGAAGCGGAGAAGGCAACGGGGTGGTTTCACTGGTCCTTCCTCGCGAATCCGTCGATTGCTGTCCCGATGATACAGGCATACGGTGGGGGGAAATGGGCGGGTGATATGATCGAGCGGTGGGCGGGCACGAATGCATCGGCCCGCGAGAAAATGAAGGAGGGTGATGCGCTGGCAGTCTACTCTTCATTTTTCAACCACCCAGAGGTCATCGAGGCGACGACGAGGGATTACGAGGCCGGTGCTACTACCGACGTTGAGTTTGAGAAAAAGGCGATTGAGGAGGGGAGGCGGATCGTGGTGCCGTTGTTGTTGGCGTACAGTGCTGGGTTCCTGCCGAAGCGAGCGAAGAAGCCGATCCTGGAGGTGTGGAGTCAGCCGTGGAGTGAAGGCGCGCATTTGATTACTGAGTGGCCTATTGGAGATGGTGTGGGGCACTTTGTGCCTGAGGAGGCGCCAGAGGAGACTGCGCAGGCGCTGGGGAAGTGGTTGCAGACGTTGTGAGTCTGGCGAGTCAGTGAGGGATGTAGTCGATGGTTTACCGAGTGCAACGAGAATCCTACACGCACCCCTGCCACGACAGCGATGGACACGGAAGCTAGTGTCATCTTCGCAGGAGCACGAGTAACCTCATAGCTGAGTGCTAAGTACATGAGTGTTTTGTTGGCGTTCCTACGATTTTCAGTGCAACCTTGACGCAAGGTATCTACGCCAGTTAGTCTCACCAACATGAGCACCGCCAACACCACAACGTTCAGGCACGGATGCGCGTGGGGGCACAGAAATGTATGCGAATAACATGTTGCGTTTCCAGCGTTTCAATTTGCTCTGCTAAGCGCTTCATCGACGGTCTCTGCATGATACACAGCGCAAAATCCCCCACGATGAGCGGCGCAAGCCTGTGGTTGCTGGACTTGCATCACCGCCAGTTTACTTCCTCTTCTTCGCACTCTGCTTCTGGGCGCCCGTCGCCTTAGCCGTCTCCTTCTCCTCAGCCTTCCCCTCAGCCTTCTCGACCGCTTTGGGTGTCTTGGGGCTCTTATCACCATCCGGATGCGCCTGCAACGGCCTGTTGGCATCCTTCTCCTCGACTTCCTCGTCGTCTCCACCCTGTCCGAATTCGTTGACACGGCTGTAGTCCACCTTGTACTTCCACGTCTGGAACAGGTACACGAAGAAGATCACATCATCGCGCAGCGTAGCGAGGCGGTGCAGCGTAGGCATCTTGATAGTAAACGCGAACAAGTCGTCGATGAAAGTGTTGAGGAACTTGTACGTCATGGCGCGGCCGGGCATGTGCGCGACGGACTGGAGTCGGTAGTTGATGTACAGACTGGGCACCATCATGAGGAAGCCGTAAGCGTAGACGGAGCCGACGAGCGTGGTGATGATGAAGGAATACCAGCTCTTGTGGGTGTCGTAGAGGAGGGAGTAGATGGCGTAGGCAATCAGGAGAGGAACGGCGACCATGTACAGGTACTTGAATGCGATCTGGTCGTACTCTTCTGTCTTCTTCTCGATCTCGGACGCGACGTGCTTGTCTTCGAGGACGATGGTGTAGGGGAGGAGAGAGCCGGGGGCGGTGGGGCGGACGCGGATGTTGGCTGTTTTGGTGATCTTCCAGGCTTCGATGGCAATGCCCATGCCCTGGCCGAAGAGGATCATCCAAGAGGTGTTTTCGTTGTTGTCGAGGAGGTACAGGAAGATGATAGTCTGCATGAAGACGTTGGCGACGATGGTGCGGACCGAGGTACCGACGTTATCCTTCTTCTTGCGCCAGTGCTGGACGTCGTTCTTGAAGGCGAGCATCTCAAAGATCATGTGGAAGACGGAAACGATGGCTGTGAGTCCGAGTAGGTACGAGTTGCTGTCGATCAGGATTTCCTTGAACATCTCCATCTCGGATCCGTCGCCGCCACCTGGGGTAGACTGGCCGGCTGCGGCAGCAGCAGCTTGCGAGCGCAGGTTCTCGTCGACCGAGGCGTACAGGTTGAACTTCCAGTGAGCCAAGTTGTTGAGGTTGACGTTCAATGGCAGCGTCTTGACCGTCTCGTTGAGCTCAATCATGTGTTTCTTGAGCTGCCAAAACGTGTTGGTGTAGAGGATAGGATAGTACCATCCATGCTGGCCAGTAGCATCGCGCTGGCCAGTCGCCTCAAGCTGCACGAACTTCCTGGGGCCGGGCTGGATCTGAGGGTAGCTGAGGACACCGGCGTCTGGGATCATGGAAATGGTGAAGTTGGGGTGGTAGTAGTTGCCGACCACCTTGCCTGCCTTCTTCTCCTCTTCCGTCTCGACGGCATCCTTCTCCGGCATGTCGCTGAGCAAGTTCCTGGTCTTGGCGATCTTCTTCCTGGCCTGGTATTGCGTCAACGGACGGATGAAGTGGTAGGCCTTGGAAGGGTCGTAGCCGGGCTGGGTGGGATCAAGCACCGCGCCACTCTTGGCCACGTAGAAGTGGGCAAGCAGAGAGGCGTTGTGCTGGACCTCGGTGGGCACAGTGAATTCGACATGGATCTCCCTGTTCTGCTTGTAGTCGCCGTAGACAAACCTCTTCTCGTCGATCAGCAGCGAGTCCTTGGGCATGGACTTGAGCGCGGGCATGGCGACCGAGGGCGAGATGTACATGGAGATGTCGAGCTCCTGCCCGTTCTGCCACATGGGCGCGATGTTCCAGGGGACGCGGCTGTACTCAGCGCCATCGATGAGCTGGTGAGGACGGTTCTCCCACGCGGGGATCGAGACAGCAGCACCGCCGCCGCCGCCGACGGTAGCGCCTTGATGCGGCTGGCCTGCTTGGGGTGCCGCGGGGGCGGGGGCCTTGAGGAAATACTTCATGCCGCCCTGGATCAGCAGGAACATGCCGATACTCTGCGCGGCCGTCTTGAGGAACTGCAGACCGACGTCTTGTTAGCTAGGCAGCGCGTGGAGGGGTCGCGGACTGCTGGCTGAAGCTTCGCGAGTACGTACATTTGGCCCCGCCTCCTGCTGGCCCTCTGCCTGCTGTACTTCCGGCATGGTTGCTCTGTGTGCGGAATCAGCGGTTCCAGTCAACGTCAAGCACAACGTCTCGATGGCGCTGCGGAGAGAGGTTACAGGAGAGAGGTCACAGTGTCCCCAAAGCCGTCCAGAATCCCATCGGCCGTCGGAGCATCGTGCCATGCCAAGGGCCCGCTCGTCGTCCCACAGCGGGCTAGCTCTGCGGTAGCTCCGCGGTAGCTCCGCGGTAGCGCCTCGGTAGCGCCTCGGTAGCTCTGCGGTAGCTCGTCGCGTCCCAGGGTCCAGCCAACGAGGCCGCGGCTGACGGCAGGTGACGAAACGAGTGCCTGTTGTGGCCGCAGCTATCAAAACTACGGTCGAAGCTATGCGTCCGACAGGAAAACCCAACATGCAGTGACTCTGTGCTGACAGGCACATACTACACATACACACCAACCCTCCTTTAGCCCTCCACCATTCACGTCGTCTCGCGCATCTCACTTGACATTGTGCAACTAGAACGCGGCCGCAAGGGCACCCCTCGCTGTCACCTCCAGACTCCAATCCTCTTGCTATATAAGACTGTCATTCACAACCTCGCGCTACAACACCATTGCAGCAACTCCAACATGGCGGCTACAATCACACCCGCGGGCAATGTCAATGGCACCTCTCTCACCAAGAAGCCCGTAGTCTGCGTCTTGTACACTCCTCCCTCTCCCCTCTCCCCTCCCCCCTCCCCCCTCCCCCCCAACACCCCACTCTCGCTAACATTTCCCCAGCTGCGGCGCCTCCGACGGCACATCGCCCGTCCACATGGAATCCGCGCGCGCCCTCGCCCGCGCCCTGCACACGTCGGGCACGAAGCTCGTCTACGGCGGCGGCACAGTCGGCCTGATGGGCCAAGTAGCCCGCGCCCTCGTCTCTCTCTCCGGCCCCAGCAGCGTGCACGGCATCATCCCCGCGCCTCTGGTCGAATTCGAGCAAAACCACGACCCCGCGAACCCGGGCCAGCACACCATCGACGAGGCAATCTACGGCCGCACAACCGTCGTCAAGGACATGCACACGCGCAAGCAGATGATGGCGCGGGAAGTCATCGAGGGCGGACCAGGGGGCGGTTTCGTTGCGCTGAGCGGCGGATATGGCACGTTTGAGGAGCTGATGGAGGTTACGACGTGGAACCAGTTGGGAATCCACAGCATGCCTGTAATCGTCTTTAACGTGGACAACTACTGGACGGGGTTGATTGAGTGGGTGAAGAATGCGGTGAGCAGTGGGTTTGTCGGCGCCACGAACGCGGGGATCATCAAGGAGGCGTTGACGGCTGAGGAGGTGTTGCAGACCCTGAAGGATTATCAGAATGCGCCGGGGAGGTTCAAGCTGACTTGGGATGACAACTAGGTTGTGGTGTTGGTGCGTACGAGGCGCGGTCAATCGAGCCTGGTGTTGGGGCATGACGATGATATATCAAAACGCATACTAGACCTAGAAGTTAGCAAAACATGAATACGCACAAAACAATTGAAAAATGATACGTCCCAAGAGTCGAGCATAATAACACTTTTGATTTCCACGCTGAAACCTCGTTGAAGAGGCTCGAATGCCACAAGAATCGTGGACCACCGTAATCGTACAATGCATGAACTCGAATAGAAAGCCGGAGCCATGAAGCATGCTATAATATCTCACCTCCATCAGGGGTGCCGTTACTCCGCAACGCCAGCGCTATGCAGCTGAGCTTGAAATATACCTGTCGCCTGGGGCCACTACACACGAGTGTCTAAAGACGAGGTATGAAACGTATATGGGAAGACATATCCGCTGTGATCATGACTTGGCAGATCGAGATGGTCGACTCCAGATGCCATGTTACCGATGCTGAGCTGTCAAGCGGATTGTACTATTACCGGGCTTGGAAGCCAGGTAGCTGGAAGCCAAAGCCAGGAACTGCTGGTGGAACCGCAACGCCCTGCTCTGCCCGTGGGGAGACATGGCGAGGGTCGTGGGCTGGGCGTTGCTCTTGCTTGCGGAGCTTGGGCCCGTTGTCGAAACCGCCACGACCGCCGAAGCCACCACGGCCGCCGCGTCCACCATCTGTCGGCACACGTCTGCTAATCGCTAGGTGATGTTAACCGGCATATATGTTCCCAAGTTTGGACAGCAACGCACCTTTCGATGAAACCCCTGCTCCAATCTCGATGTCAGGTTCTTCAAGAACCATGCCACCTTCCAGTGGCCGGCCGCCTGTCCCACCGTGCTCTGCTGTCAGAGCCCACTTGCGGTCAGCATCGGTGAGTCGTGAGATTGGAATGACGCTAATGCCACTGTTGTAGTCGCTACAGTCTCGTGGTCCGAAACCAACTCCCCACCGTGTCTGCAAGCGTCAGCAATCACGCTTCGTGGGACCAAAGGGCGACCTACTTGGCGAGCCTTTGACTGGGCAACAGGATCTTGTAGACTGTCCATGCCTTCCTTGGCCGCAACAGCATCAGGTCGAGTCAACATCTTGACGAATGCATGTCGCTTGTCCTGGTTCACGATACATGTCTGGACCCTACCAAAGCGGCTGAAGATGGCTCGGATCTCACCTTCTGTCCCGCCTGCACCGCCTACGAACAATGTGCGACTCAGTACCCTGATATTGTCGCGTGGCAGACTCTGGTCCCATTCGATGTAGCGCGACTGACCATATACGTTTCTAGATGGGCTTGGCTGTCGCCGTTGCGCCGGCGGTGTACGTTGGCGATACTCATTACGATCATTACGACCGCCTCGGGCCTTACCACGACCGCGGCCTCGATCGTTGCGGTCAGCACGATTCGCCGCACTACCATCAGCAGCTGCGTTAGGATCGTAAGCACCATAGACAGGGCTCTCGCGGCGGTTCGGTGGTGATCTACGGTTGGGGGAAGCACGACGTTGAAAGTCAGGCGATCTGCTACGATCTCGCATCTTGGTATCGTTTTGCTCAAAACGTTGCTGTGAACCACCGTTCTGCGCAGCAGGCTGTGCCGGTGATTGCGCCTGAGGTGCTACCGGAGGCTGCGCAGTTGGCAACGATGCTCCCCCATTCTGTGCTACCGCCAGAGCGTTTAGTACTTGTATGGCTTGATCTGGCGCAATTGAACCTGCACTCATAGCTTGTAATATCTGGTGGGCCAAATCATTCATGCCAGCGGGTGGAGGAGGCGGCATAGCAGGCTGTGCACTTGCTGCCGGGGGTGGTGGAGGCATAAATCCGGGAGGAGGGGGTGGCGGAACCATGTTCTGTAGGAAGGGGAGACCAGGTGGCGCTGCGTTAGTATGACCATTCTGCTGTCCGAAGCCAGAGAGGGCTGCAAGTAAGGCACCGGGATCCTGTGGGTTCTGCGCGATTGATGGAGGCGGCACGGGAGCGGCTGTGTGCTGCGTATTAGTCTGAGCATGGGGAGCTGGCGCAGAGCTGTTACCCTTTGGTGGACTTCTCGGCGCTGTTTGTGCATCTGGACAATCTGTCAGGCGCACACACCAGATGTGAAGAAGCAGAGCACTTACTCTGCGGGCCACCGTTCACCTGCTGCTTGAAAGTCGCAAGCATGTTCAGAGGAAACGTCTGTCCTCGTTGCCAAATATCCAAAAGCTTTATGATCTTCTCCTTCTGGTTGTCAGGTGCATGTTGAACAAGGTCGTTCATCACAGCTGGCAAGACATCTGTCATCCTCTGCACTCCTGCAGCATATGTTCCGGGAGCTGCATTCCTAGACACTGCTTGTCCGGCCGCCTTAGCCTTCTCTACCCACTGGCGGGTGACCGAATCTACGACGTATAGTACACCGAGCTTGTGTGTCGCGGGACTGTTCTGAAACTGCTGGAGGATCCTCTGGATGATGGTCGAATCGGACTAGAGGTGAGAACGAAAACTTAGTAAAGACCCTAGGGAAGGGGAGGACGACATGCGCCAGAAAGGACTCAGCAGCCGGCATACCTGAATGTTCTCTACGCATATCGCAGTAATGGCCTTGACCTTGGTGGGAGTTACGCCGGGTGCCTTCAGAGCCTGGAGCGACTGCAACAGCGACTCCAACTCATCCATCGCTGCCATGCTTATATTTAGTGTATCAGATCAGACTGATAAAGAAAAGGAAAGTCTCGACGGGTGTGTGCAGGTAAATGCAGAGTGTGTTGAAGAGCCGATATAGCAAGACACGCAGACTGTACTCGAAACTGCAGGTCAAGAGCCGTGGTGGAACAGTCTAGGTTGTACGAAGAGTGTAAGACGAACAAGCAGTTGATCGAGCAAGGCGCAATATAGCAACTGGTTCAGAGTCCGGTGGGTGTGCGCTGTGGTTGAGCCGAGCTAAGGAGAAATGCTGTAGGTACTATGCTTCTACGCGACAACGCGGTGAGAGCAGTTGGTTGCGCGATCTTTCACGTGCGACAGTAGGACAGTCGCAGCTACCTCCAGAGTATCAAGATAAGCAGTGGAGAGTCGCAGGAGCGGTTGCTGGTCTATGTGAAGCGCGCAGGCGTTTTTGGAAGCAGGTGTGGAATGGCCCTGTCGTGCCGAGTTTGAAGAAGCCGCGCTAGCCATCCCACGTGACGTCTGCAACAGCTGGGCAGCTTTCACCCGCGCTCGAGAGCTCTTCACTTGACTGGGGTCCGGCATCGCGGTTCTGACATGGTAATAGTTTCATGCAGTCATCATAGCAGCCCAGTACGCCATTCAGATTATACAGAATGGTACAACGGAGAGATTCCTATGGCCAGGTATGCTGTGCCAAACACGTGGTTTCACTGTTGAAGCTCTGCCACAGCTCATCTTGGGGCGCCAGAGCTGCAAGCAGCAAGCATGCTTGCATGTTGGTGCAGAATGCTGTGCGAAACGAGCTCGAGTCACATTGTTGGGCGCATTACGCGCATTACGTAGGACCGTCATGTCCTGCTGTTCAAGAGCCGCCTTTGCACATCTGAGGCGCTCGATGGCTATGGATAACTGAGCAGTAAGAAAACAAACGAACACAATACTGGAACATGAGAACATAGATTGTAATCTCTACCGTTCCCTTCGCACGGCGGAGTGCCGAGGGATGACCCGGCGTAGCAACGCATCCGGTACGGGTTAGAGCGCTCGGGCGGTTTTGATGAGCTCGATCCCATGCTCCACCGACAACTTTTCGCAAGCCTCTTAAGCTCGCTCCCACCCGCCATCCTCCGCCATCTTGACGTGTAGCCCATCCTCCACACCTCATCACCAACAATGGCCTCCGCACTCCGTCTGAGCCAGAGCGCTCTCCGCGCCGCCGCCCCCATGCGGTCCTCCGCCTTCACCGGCCTCCGCGCCTACTCCAGCAAGACCCAGGTATGCGCCGGCCCAACATCCGCTGCTCGTCCTGGTTCCATGACTAACAGCACCAATTGCAGTCGCTGAAGGAGACCTTCGCCGCCAAGCTGCCCGGCGAGATCGAGAAGATCAAGAAGCTCCGCAAGTACGTCGCCAGCCCCTCCGCGGATGGATCTGCACACAGCAGCAACAGCCATTGACATTGCATCACAGGGAGCATGGCAACAAGGTCATCGGCGAGGTCACTCTCGACCAGGTCTACGGCGGTGCCCGTGGCATCAAGTCCCTCGTCTGGGAGGTACGCGCGCAACACTCCGTTATCAGCAGGATGACGACAGACTGACAGCACGCAGGGCTCCGTCCTCGACTCTGAGGAGGGTATCCGTTTCCGCGGCAAGACCATCCCCGAGTGCCAGCAGCTGCTCCCCAAGGCCCCCGGCGGCCAGGAGCCTCTTCCCGAGGGTCTCTTCTGGCTTCTCCTCACTGGCGAGGTCCCCTCTGAGCAGCAGGTCCGCGACCTGTCCGCCGAGTGGGCTGCCCGCTCCGACGTCCCCAAGTTCGTCGAGGAGCTCATCGACCGCTGCCCCAGCGACCTCCACCCCATGGCCCAGTTCTCGCTCGCCGTCACTGCTCTCGAGCACGAGTCCGAGTTCGCCAAGGCCTACGCTAAGGGCATCCACAAGTCGCAGTACTGGGAGCACACCTTCGAGGACTCGATGAACCTCATTGCCAGGCTCCCCACCATTGCCGCCAAGATCTTCCGCAACGTCTACAAGGACGGCAAGGTCGCCCCTGTCCAGAAGGACAAGGACTACTCCTACAACTTGGCCAACCAGCTCGGTTTCGCCGACAACGCTGACTTCGTCGAGCTCATGCGTCTGTACCTGACCATCCACACTGACCACGAGGGTGGCAACGTCTCTGCCCACACCACCCACCTGGTCGGCTCCGCTCTCTCCTCCCCCTACCTCTCCCTGGCTGCTGGTCTGAACGGCCTCGCTGGTCCTCTCCACGGACTGGCTAACCAGGAGGTCCTCGTCTGGCTCCAGAAGATGAAGAAGGCCATTGGCAACGACCTCAGCGACGAGGCCATCAAGGACTACCTCTGGTCCACCCTCAAGGCCGGCCAGGTCGTTCCCGGTTACGGCCACGCCGTTCTCCGCAAGACTGACCCCCGTTACGTCTCCCAGCGCGAGTTCGCCCAGAAGCACCTGCCCGACGACCCAATGTTCAAGCTCGTCAGCCAGGTCTACAAGATCGCCCCCGGTGTCCTCACCGAGCACGGCAAGACCAAGAACCCCTACCCCAACGTCGACGCCCACTCCGGTGTCCTCCTCCAGTACTACGGCCTCACCGAGCAGAACTACTACACCGTCCTCTTCGGTGTCTCGCGTGCTCTCGGTGTGCTTCCCCAGCTCATCATCGACCGTGCCGTCGGTGCCCCCATCGAGCGCCCCAAGTCCTTCTCCACCGAGGCCTACGCCAAGCTGGTCGGCGCCAAGTTGTAAATATATTGTCAGGATCTGCGCGGCCGTTGAGGAGCGATATGAGGAGTTTTTGAGATATCAAAGAGACGCCTGTGTACTATCTAGATTGGGATTGTAGGGATAAGGATTGGGTGCATTCGGTGTCTTAGCAAGCATCATAGCCTTGGATGTCTCTGCTTCAGTATACCTTTTAGTAAACGACTTGCTACAATATCATGTCTTAACGTTCGACTAGTAACTTGAAGCGCCGCGGCTACTGACGAAAGCACTAGTTTCCAGCAACAGCATGTCAACAACATCTAATGCGGGCTGCACCTGCTGGCCGAGAGACCGTCGGCACGGGTAATGCGCGTAAAAGCAACGATAAGACATGGACCATCAGTGTATCAGTGTTGAGCGTGGTACGAAGCAATAATGGAGTGTTGGGGGAGCTGAGGCAAGCCCGCGGGTTTGTTGAGAATCAGACCCGCATGAACGGGCTGGTGCCCGAGGTCCCTTCAATCGATCGTCGGGGAGCTCCAGCAGCAGACAGGAGCACAACGTGGCCCTTGATGGGTGTGCAAAAGAAAGTTACGGTGTGCTCGAGCGTGTGGACATAAGGCCAAATGCACATCGCTATACAAAGAGCGCATACTGTCACATAAACTTCGAATGCGCGCAAATTGATTCGTCGCAAGCCTCACCGTTTCGAGCCGCAGCTCGGAAGTCAGCCAAGATCCCCGACAGCTTCAGGGACACCTAGAATAACTGGCCCGATACTGCGCCGGCCTACGCGCTGCTGACACTTTGACCACCCGAGAGCTTGAGCAGCAGTCCCCATCACTTTTCTGCCTCTCCATTCTCTCCATCGCTCACACACTCACTTTCGCGACGAAGCACCCTCCTGCCTTGGTCCGGCTCATTCCTTCGATAAGACAACCCCAGAGATGAGCTCCACACCTCCCACCGGCGTGCCCACCATGGCCGATGGGCCACCCAGGCTCGAGAAGAAGCCGGTGAAGTTCAGCAACTTGTTGCGTGAGTGCGGGCGATTGCAGCAGTCTATCAGAAGCTAATGTGCGCGCAGTCGGTGCTGGTCTCAACTTGTTCGAAGTAACGACTCTGGGACAGGTACGATAGCAAGCAACAAACATTCGCAAGAGGAGCGCAAAAGCTAACGATGCCACGAATAGCCCTTGGAGGTTGTCAAGACCACCATGGCTGCCAATAGGTCTGAGGGCATGTCGGGTGCCATCGCCCGCGTCTGGGGCCGCGGTGGAGTTTATGGCTGTGAGTTGCGCTGCGCTGCTGCTAATGCTCGAGGTCACGGGCTGACGCCGTTGTGAACAGTCTACCAGGGTCTCATTCCGTGGGCCTGGATCGAAGCCTCCACCAAGGGTGCCGTTCTCCTGTTCGTCGCGTCTGAGGCCGAGTACTACGCCAAGTCGTTCGGCGCGCCCGACTTCCTGGCTGGTATCTCTGGTGGTATGACCGGTGGTCTTGCGCAGGCCTACGCTACCATGGGTTTCTGTACCTGCATGAAGACGGTCGAGATCACAAAGCACAAGGTCGCAGCTGCCGGCGGCAAGCCCCCGACGACCATGGAGACATTCATGCAAATCTGGCGCACCGAGGGTATCCGTGGTATCAACCGCGGTGTCAACGCCGTCGCTGTGCGCCAGGTCACCAACTGGGGTTCGCGCTTTGGTCTGTCCCGTGTTGCTGAGACCGGTATCCGAAGGGTTACTGGTAAGGAGGGCGGCGAGAAGCTGAGCGTTATCGAGAAGATCACCGCTTCTGCCCTTGGTGGTGGTTTGAGCGCGTGGAACCAGCCCATCGAGGTTATTCGCGTTGAGCTCCAGTCCAAGACTGTCGACCCCAACCGCCCAAAGAACCTGAATGTTGCATCGGCAGCGAAGTACATCTACTCCAACAACGGTATCAAGGGCCTTTACCGCGGCGTCACCCCCAGGATCGGTCTCGGTATCTGGCAGACAGTCTGCATGGTTGCTCTTGGCGATGTGTACGTTCCCCTTTATAGATTTACTTATGGACCTGACTAACTTGCGCACAGGGCGAAGGAGGCTGTCGAGAAGCTCACCGGCGACAAGGTTACTGCGAAGCACTAGACGGCGTTCGGTCGCTTGATCTAGCGAACACACATCTGCTGGGATCATATACAGGATCTGAGGCAATGTGTCTGCACATCTGCAAACGCGTTGGATTACCGCTGAAGCGTCCTAGCTTATCCCTGAATATAGAATTACGGGATCATTACTATAGACCGATATAATGCATGAATGGCTCAATCGACATTACTGTTGCCTCGAGTCTGTCTTCGCGAAAAAAAAAAAACGTCTCGGCGATGCACAACACAGTCACCTTATTTGAGATATACACTCACTGTACATTTGGACTGCGCGTGGGCATACCCAATCAGGAAGTAACATTTGACGCTAACAACGTCGCACTCCACCCCTCACCAAGCTCACCGTACCGCACCTCTTGCAAGACAACCGATCAAATCGCGGCCACTCCGGGGCCACAGCAATGTGGGTGCAAGATGTCGAAATACATATCGTGTATGGCGACGAGCGTACAGCTCGGTTCCAAAAGGGTTAGGCTATCATCCAAGCTTGCATCTGTTGTTTGCTTGCGCGCAACACAGGCACTAACTTTCACAGTTCCCCGACAGTCATGAACGACCACAAATCAAAGCATGGCGATGTGATTTGACTGCTTTGTCTCGAAGTCACAACCTCTACTTCGTAGCCTGTAACGACACTATCCATGTCTACCAACCCAAGTTCCCGGATCAGTCGATACGAGGCGAACCAGAGTTGTTACTACACCCACCCACATCATCGCCATTTCTACAGCCTGGGATCGACTACGAAGACTCACATTCGATTACAAGACTTCATGTAGACTACCTTGGCCAAGACGAGATCATTCTCATCACCTGCGATGATGGCGATGTGATCGGGTACCGCACCGAGGAAATTCAGCGTGTGCTCGACAAGCGGACGGAGATATCAGACGACGAAAGCGATTTCCAGATCGAAGAGACCGTGAGAACTTTCCTCCACCGTAACGTTGGTGCCAGCGCCTGGGGCTTGGCCATCCACCGGGAAGCACGGATGATCGCGATCAGCGCAAACACCCACAAAATCACCGTTATCGCTTATGCATTGGCGCAACCAAACAAGACCCCAGACGGCTCCTCTGTTGATTCATCTGACTCGGAGCTCGAAGACTGTTCCGGTGAAGAAGATCCAGCAGACTTTCCCTCCCCACGACGGCAAGACCATGTCATAACACTCTCTGCACGACACAACATCCCTTCAGTCTCGTTCAACGACAGCGGTGATGACCCGTCAGGGCGGTGGCTCTCAAGTTGCTCGATCAACGGCGAAACCTTGCTATGGGACCTGTACAACCCAGCCAAGCCTGTTCGAACCATTCAGCTCGGCTTCTGCGCGAGTGTCAAGGACCCCACCAAGGCACCGAAGCTCAGTCCCGGCAGCTGCGCATGTTTAAGACCCAGCAATTTTCCACACGCAATCTGGAGTACCATGTTTCTACAGGCGAGCACTGCGTACGAAGACCCGTCATTGCAAGACTCGACGTTACCCTCTGATCACCCTCTTCCCTATATCGAGGACGTTAGTGGGTGTAAGAATCGATTTTCCGTCAAACCGCGTAAGACTCCTCCTGCGGTGATAGCCCTTCCCAACGACGGCTTGTCAGGTGTTGGATCGAGTGAAATGGACGTGTCAGGGACCGAGTCGGTCGCTTCCGATGACAGCGAATCTCAACCGTCGTCACCACAACCTACCGGCATTGAACAATCCCAGCAGTCAAACGAAGCGGAGGCAGCACCAGATGCACTCACTGGGGAATCGGATGCGGATCAGCTGCCTCAAGAGCCAATTCAATCATTAGAAAACACTCTTGGTGCCCCTGCTGACGATGGAGGCACGTCCCACAATACACCTGCGCCATTCTCACCACCTCCTCAAATACCCAGTACTGTCATCAATACTCTCGGTGTGTGGTTCCAGCCTCCGAATCAAAGTACCGCGACCATCGTGTGGGACGATGATGGCAGTGGGACAGATGATGAACTGTTCATACCGTCAACTGCGCAAGCTCACATGGCCTTTGCGAACGCGATTCGACCGACCCGGGCGTACTGCGAAGTTACGACAGCCTTCACCTTGGCAAGACAGGTCTGTGAAATCACCCCTACCTCAAGGTCATGTCTGACTGATAGCTGCAGTCTCAAATCACTTCACCGCTTCTGATAGTCACGAAAGAGGACATATACCTCTATCAAAGGCCCCTCGACTATGTTGGTGACCACTCAGATCCTATCGTCACCATTCGCCGACCCCTACACCCATCTGAGCGAGAGAAGCCGTTCCCATTCATCCCCGGATCTCATGATAGACATTGCTACACAACTCACATACCCGAACTGGGCGTCTTCATCATTGCCTCACCAAACGGCCGCGCCGGCATCTTTGCTCTGACGAGAACGAACTCCAAGAATCAGGCTCGGCCTTTGTATAGCTTCCACCTCGAATACGTCTTACCATTTGTGAATGATGACGAGAACAAAGTTTGGGATGTCGAAGGCGCGAGGCTAATCGGTGTTGCGGCTGGGCCGGTCCAATGTATGCTGGATAGGTCAGACGAGCTTAATGATGACGATGAGGATGTTGTTCGAGAGGATACAAAGCTTGGCACGCGGAGGTGGAGAGTAATGATGTATTTCACGGATCACACCGTTTTGGCGTTTGAGCTGGGGAAGCGGAGGGTGAGCGAGACACCGGAGGTTGGCGAATTGGTTGTATAGGTTCTATGGAGACGCGTTCGGGGTACATTTGCAGACTTGGAGTGCGTTGAAAGGTTGTATTGGTTTGTATTCTGCTGTATTCTATCATTACATTTCCCCTTCTCGTTCAGCACCAACCAGTCTCTGGGCTCGACGTCCTTCTCTAAAGAACCCCGCCATGACGACCTTATCGTGTCTCGCCTTCTGCACACCATGTCTCGTTTCTCCAATATTGGGTATCTACAACTCCTCCTTATCGTCATCACCACCAAGCGTATCTTTGATCGGGTCCTTCTCAGCATTCTCAATCGCTTTGACGAATTTCTCTCCGCTCTTCTTATCAGTAGCGAAGAGGTGCTCTTTCACCAATCGTTGCGGCGTCTCACCCATCCACTGAAACAAACTGAAGTCCTGGAACTTATCCGCGCGGAAAATCTCCAGGACCTCGATCTCCTCGTCGTCGGAAAGGTTCTCGATGAAGTGCCCCATGTTGCGCGGCACGATGCCTACATCGCCTGCTTGGTAGTCGAAGGTTCGCGCTGTGCCTTCGGCAGCGAAGATGGTTACGCGGGCGCGCCCTTTGATGAAGAAGGACCATTCGTCTGCGTTGGCTAAGAGGGGTTAGTATATCTCATTATCGTAGTGGTGAGAGAGGGACTTACGGTGCCAGTGCATTTCCCTCAGCGCGCCGGGCTGGATCGTGAGGTGAGCTGCGGCGACCGTCTTGGAGAGAGGGAAGTTTGTCGAGTCGGTGATGCGAACTTGACCTCCTGTCGTATTCAGCGGCTCTTGAGCGAGCATTTTGTGTGTGAACTGCAGCTTGGATTTCTTGTAGCCCGGGCTGTTGCTCGGGATCTCCTTCTCGATGGAGTCCGGGTTTGAGCCTTGGAAGATGTACTTCTCCTTCTCAGGAATCGCTCTGAAGACCTCGGGCGCAACGCGGAAGTTCTCAGCAAGAACGGACTTGGGTGTGCGCGCGACCCAGTCGGTGAGCAGGAAGGTCGAGTCCTCGGAGAAGTTGCCGTCGTCGAAGACGAGCAGGAATTCTGTGCCGTTGGGCGAGAGGCCTTGGAGTGAGTGCGGGTGACCCGAGGGGAAATACCAGAGGTCGCCTTTCTCGAGGTCGTCGACGAAGCTGCCGCCTTCTGTGTCGAGAGCGGTGATGCGCACGCTACCTTCGAGGACGTAGGCCCATTCGGCTTCCTTGTGCCAGTGGAGTTCGCGGATGACGCCTTCGTCCAGGCGCATGTTGACACCGGCTAGCTCTTTGCTGGTGGGGAGCTCACGGACAGTGGTTTGGCGCGTCCATCCACCCTCCTCAATGCGAATATGAGAGTCAGCGAACGACCAGCGCATGTTGGGCATGTTGCCATGGTCGGTGCTGGGTGGGCGGACAAGATCTGGATTCTGCCTCTCCCGGTCCCTGTTACGAGGACCCAGCATGTCTGCACCATCGCCGTTTCGCTGGACAATGTTAGCTACGGCTCCACCTCAATGCTTTGGTGTTGTTGTGGGTCCCTCGCAATTGCTCAACTCACCCATGGCAAAGGATGTAACTTGTCGCCCTGCGCATCGACCTTCTTGTCATATGGATTGCGATTCTCAGGCTTATACGGATCTACGACCTTTCGCGGGCCTGCGTGGTGTCGCACATTGCCCGGCAATGGCTGTTGTTCGACAGGCGCCGCCAATGCACCGCAGGCGCCCAGCGCAACGATGAAGCTTGACAGATGCATGATGGCTCCTCAATTGGACTCAATTGGTGGTATGAAGCAAGAAGCGGGCGCTCTCGCTATTTGATCGCACGGCCGGCAATTATGTGCCTCTTGATTACCGCCCGTTGCATGGCTCCATCCCGTCTGATCCGGGGTTAACATGCAATGACGACACTTCAGGCTTTCTGACATGGGCTCTTGTGGCTGCCCGCTATCAGCATCCATCGCATCGCCAACATCCCCGCACTCGATTAATGAATTCCGCTCTTATCAATTCTCACCAAAGCATCACATCTTTAGCTGTATAACCTCTTCGAGAAGGTGCAGAGCAGCCTCCCAGCGTTATCCTGCAATTGCCGGCATCCGCGGCAGAGAAGCTTACTCCAAAGCTTGAGCTGACGTGTGCCTGTAGATCTACCGTGTAGCCGATGAAGAAGTGGGAGAACCTTGCTTGAACCTGTTTGACCGTCTTTGGTCGTGCTGTTTAGTGTCTGGACCCGCGCCGTCCGGCCCGCTAGTCACTGTACATATGTGACCTCTGGTCATCCTGCACCACACTCCGAGACGTCTCACACACACCTTCCAATACCATGCCCGACAACACACCACGCGGCGCGTCTGCGCAAGGCGTCGACGAGGAAACCCCGCTGCTCGGCCGAGTCGCAAAAAGTTCGGAATCGTCGCACCTCAGCAGGCATCTCAGGCAGGATGTCAGCCGTAATTGGGCGGATGCCGTGTTGCTATTTGGCTACATCATCACGGGACTACTGGATAGCTCGGCCGTCTTCATCTGGGGCAGCTTCGTGAGCATGCAGACGGGTCAATAAGCACTTTAGAGCAAGCAGTACACCGCTGACAAAATTCTCAGGAAACACTGTGTATCTCGGTCTGGGACTAATCGCGCCCTTTGAAGGCATCAGATGGGTCAAGGCGCTCACTTCGATTGTCTCGTTCTGTGTCGGTTCGTTCTTCTTTGCGCGCTTTCACCGCTACTTCTCGCCCAAGAAGCGCTGGGTGCTCATTGCGAGCTACTCTGCGCAGCTGCTTCTCATTGTCGTGGCTGCGGTCATCGTCACGGTCGGCGACGACGCGAAGGACCAGCTGCATTGGCAGGTTCTGGTTCCCTTAGCTTCTGTCGCGTTCCAGTCGAGTGGACAGGCTGTAACGTCACGCGCATTACAGTTCAATGGTCTGACGAGTGTTGTCCTTACGAGCAACTACTGCGATTTGTTCTCTGATCCAAAGCTGTTTACTTGGGATAACGTGGAGAGAAACAGGAGGATCGGCGCGCCCTTGTTGCTTCTTTTTGGTGCTTGTCTGGGAGGTCTGTGGGCACACAGTGGCGTTGGTCTCGCGGGAGCGCTTTGGACTGCGGTAGGGTTGAAAATGCTGATTGTTATTGCGTGGATGTTCTGGACAGGGGAGAAGGATGAGGAATAGTCAGGAGCCTTTGTCATTGGTGATGGCCTGGTTTCCTGGTGCGGAAATCCCTTTCTTTCACTTGACCTCCCGACGGTTAGGCACCGCACGCACAATGGATCTCAGACAATTTTGTATTGCTATCTTTCCATCATCGTCTCGTTCCCACTCCATTACAAACTCTCAACCACGCTGACGCGACTACCTCCACGCTTCCTTCAAAGTTGGCCGCATCCACCCCACAGCTCAGAGAAAATTCCCGTCATGGCCGCGCTAAACAACGAGTTTCTCTACAGCACAGGCTGTCCCCTCACAACATTTCATCCCTTCCCAAAGCTCCCTGCCAACCTCCGCGCTCTCATATCAAATCTTGCCGCGCCAGCGCCACGGACGCGCTTTGTCGAGCTTTACGGTTACTCTGCACCTACCTACACCCCAAAGATCCGCTACATCCCTCGACTACCTCCACTCTTTCACACCTCGCGCGAAACGCGCAATTTCAGCATCACCCACGAAGGCGGTACGCTGGTTCACTTCTTCGCGACGGAGAAGGAGGACAAGAAATTCTACGTCAACTTCTCGCAGGACATCATCTTCCTCAGCTCGCGCTTCACGCCGTCAGGGAAAAGCACCGAAACATCCCGGCTCCGAAAACTTTCTTCATTGCTCAAACCATCGTTTCTCTCGCGCGTGTGCAAGATAGTCGTAACGTACTCCAGCCTCGATGATTACGCTGCAGTTGGGAAGGTGTTGCTAGATTATGTGGGGCTGGAGACGCTGTATGTTGCCATGTGCGATTGGTGGAGCGAGAGGAGTGTAAAGATGCGCTTGAGGAGGGGAAGGCCGATAGTGGGGTATGTGATGTGGAAGATTGAGGCGGAGATGAGGATTGCGGAGGGCGAGGAGACGGAGGATGAGGAGGAGAGTAGGGAGGAGATCGAGGAAAGGATGGAGATTAGGAGGAAGAGGAGGGTGCTGGAGTGTGAATTGAGGCTTGATGAGCCAGAAAATCGAGTCTGACCTGATCAGAAAATCAAGTATGCCGTGAATACGTTCAGGCCACAGCCAATGTACACAAGTCGTTTGACATTCAGCTTGTTCTCGCCTTCCATTCGTTGTCCACCGGTGCGTGTTCAGGAGCAGCATGCTGTTCTTGTCGACTCCGTTTTGAAGCCCGTTGTGATGGAACGAGTGATAGGGATGAGAGCTAGAAGAAGCGGGGAACATCCGTGCACACGCGACAACAACTGGCATGGAGGCACCAGACCTCTTCTTCTCATCGGCCCACGGAACGACCATCTCAATCAGCGACAAGATGGCTTTCAGCATCCATCCCAAAATGCTTATCCCAGTTATGGACACCCTACCAGCTAGTGAACGCTTCCCGCGCTGTGAACCTCATAAAGCGTTGACGTCAAAGCCTTGAGCATCTCTCTGCTTACGCAAGGCTCTGCTGATATAGCATTTATAGGGCGACGGCGAGATGCAGCTTTCTTGATATCAAGACATGACTTTAGGTCTCCTGATTTAGCAAAGGTGAAGCTCTACGCTCTGTTCGCGCATCGGTGGCTTTTCAACCTTGCCCTACACTTCCCATACCGATTCTACCTACACACAATCTTAAAGGACGAACGATGCCCCTTCATACCGGTTATACTGACAGCCTTGTAGGAGACGATTGACTGTAAACGTGCTAAGTTACCGGACTGATTTTCAACCCTGGCGGTCGGTACCTGTTCGCATGATCAAACCTTTCCTCATGTCGCGTAGCGAGTACCATGATGAGCAGATGTTCGTACCTGCATTGGCTTTTCTGCTCACTGAGATAAACAGATAGATGGTATTTCAGGGCGTCATGCGACCTATTGCTTCGTTAAGAGCAATATAGACCTTCAATTCGCTGGGAACCTTTAGCGTCAGCATCTGAATACTGCGTACCGTTTTGCCACGACACCTCACGCCAGACGAATAATTGCCTTGCATCTGTATTCTAGCGAAGCATTTGCCTCCATGTAAAGCCCTCCAGCCACATGCGGCCTTGTCCGACTATCCCACCAACGACATTCACCTGCCAAGGACAAATCTTTGCGCCCAACAATCCTTTCCCACGCCGTCGAACGTCAAGCTCGACTATCCCGCCATCCTCGCCAACGAAAGTCAACCGTTTGCGCCTCAATTCGCCAACTAGCTGGTTTTCTTTGGGATTTGTAGCAATATGAGTACCCTAATGTCCACTGCCAAGGCATCCCGCGGACTTGGCTATGGGTCCAGCTTAGCGTTCTGCGGTACTACCACATGCGTGTGAAGACGAGTATAAACATTTAAACCGTTGGAAACATCTTGTTTCTACATCACACGAAACACTCGATCGGTTTTGTCCCTCGTTGCACACTCCAGAACAACTACAGTCGCTACGACATACCATACAATAATATATCAGCATGAGGGTTTCCACTGTCATCCTCACTATCGCTGCGGCCGTTGCCGCCCAGGATACCTACACTGCTACTGGTGCCGGCTGTGAGCCTCACAATGACCATTGGTAAGTCATTCACGGATCAGCGATTGAGCCAAGCTGATCATGAGCAGGCACTGCCCAGCTGGTGTTGCTGAGCCTACCACCGCACCCGCTGCTGAGGCATCCGTAGACACTGTCTCCGCTACTGTCAGCGGTGTGTGCGAGCCCCACAATGACCATTGGTAAGGTTCCGTACTACGATGAATGATTAAGAGCAAAACCTTAACACCGACCAGGCACTGTCCTTCCGGTGTAGCTGAGCCCACCTATGCTCCTTCAGCCGCTCCCGCCGTCACATCTGCCATCTCTGGTAGCATCACATCCGCTCCCGCTGCATCTGCATCTCACAGCCACAATGACGAGGACGACCACTCCCATGCGGTCACTGCTGCTACTTGCGAGCCTCACAACGATCACTGGCACTGTCCCTCTGGCGTCGCCGAGCCTACTACCGCCCCTGCTCAGACTCGTTCCACCTCCAGGGCTTCCACAGCGAGCGGCGCTGGTGCGTCTGGGTCCGCGAGCGCTTCTACTTCCCAGTTCGCCGGCGCCGGATCTGCTGTTGGCGCGAGCCAGCAGGGCTTCGTGGCTGTTGTTTTGGGCGCTGTTGGTGCTTTCTTCTTGTAGATAACCAGCTTTTGAGGGTATTAGCTCCTCATGAGTCTTTGAAAACCAGGATTTCGCACTGTATATGATAAGCAGGAGCGTAATGCATTATGACAGGAACTGAAAGGGAACATTACGGGCGTTTGATACCTTCTTTCTGAATCGCTCGACAGAGAGCTGCCCCATCTTTGGTTCATGGAAACCCTCAACTACCAAATTCCCGTCCCCGGCTCTTGACCTCTTTCTTGAAGGGAAATGTTGTCTTTGGACTCAGCTGATACCCAGTTCCGCAGTGTGCGTTGACTTGTACGGTGTTACATCGAGTGGTGGAGTGGTAGCCAAGCATCTCCACTCTTGGCATGTCCATCACGGTGCTCATGTTGATTCCGCGCTTCCTCGCAAACCTCGTCTTTGTTGCGATGTGAATAATGTCACATTAGAATTATGCCTAGGTCCAGTCTACTGAGAATGCCTTGAATGATGATGCTTTTTATTTGTACATTCTTAGATATCTTCACAATAGAGAATTCCCAAGAAAGATTCCCACTGTCATGTAGCCAGTTGATTCAACCGTCATGGAGCATTCCATCGGGCGTAGAAATTCTCTTCAACGTCTGTTCTGTGTCTTCATCTCTTTGAGAACTGCGGACAATGAGGGATGGGCAAACAGTTCTCTTGAGATCATACAGTTCGACGCGTGCAGTTATGTGAGCATCAGGATTTCTGCGATGCTTTTGATAGATCGACGTCATAGCCGGATCCAACGTAGAAATTTTATATGGTTTGCGTGTTGATAATGTTCCCGCAAACTGGTAGTTTACACATGTGCGCAACATATATTGTTTGCTCGATCATTCTCTACAGCGTCTTATGCCTGTGGCTCTTGCTATTGTTGCCCTTTCCACTATTGCTTCTAAGATTATTGCTGTTGAACTTGACTCTTGACGCTGAGAACTATGATGCTCCTTTCGTTGTTACCCCTGCCCTAAACATACGGTCCGTTCGATCGTGTGGTGTTGCAGCCTCGATAAGATGCCTACCCAACCGGTGGCTTAGCACCTCGAAGAACCTCCGGACCTGGAAAACAAACTCCTTCGTATGACACTAATACCAGTTGAAAACGCTATCTTTAGGCCATGAGCCATGAACAACGATCCCTCGCTTGAGCAAATGCCTCAGCTCGCTCAGCTCAAGGCTGGCATCTCGCCCCGGCTCCTTCCATTCCACCTCGCCAACGTATTGCTGCCATTGCAGATCCTCACTAGGCTGCCAGCTCATGTTTCTTCCGTTTTGGTCATAGAAGTCTTTCAGGAAGCAGCACTTGACCTCGGACCCGACAGCGCTTCGCCAGGCATCTACTGCCCTTGCGTCTGGCCGCCATCTATCGCCAACACGCCAGTAGATCCGATCACGCATCACGAAAGGCTCGTCTACTGGAACTTCTTTATTGCCATGGTTGCACCGGACGCCGAATCGGAGATAGCAGAGTTCAAAATGACGTCCGTAAGGTAGAAGTTCGGTTGGGTTCCAGGAGATCTTATCATCTCGGTAAGAGTGTCCATGTCGAAGGATGAATTTGCGCAACCTAGTAGACACTTCTACGGGACGAGCGGCGTCAATCATGAAGTCTAGAAATATTTCTGGGTTCGGCATTGTCCGGAATTGATTGCACCCATCTTCTCTTTCAATGAGAGGTCCGTCTTCATCGTCGGAATCATAGAACTCGACTGTATCGGTCTTTGACCTGTACAGCTGACGAAATTGACTGCCTGGCTTTGTCATGTTGCTCTTTCTGCAAACAGTGTACTGGATCTACACTTCTCTACTATGTGCACGATTCGGCCGGCAAGAAGCACAAATCCAGAAGTGGCTCACTACCTCCAGACTTTAGCCTGCCGATAGGCGCTAGAGTCCATTGAAAACTTTTTCAATTTTGTATCATTCCTCGAGAGCATGAGCAACGTCCCTGTGCGGCAATATTGCCTACTCACGAGTCAAGAATGAAGTCTGCAACTTCCCAACCACTTCGAGTGACGCAGTTCACCAGTACTACTACAGTCCTACTCCTCGTTGCACACGCTGCCGGCTCCAGCGTGCAAAGCAGAACACTGCCCCATGTTCACCAAACAACGCGCACCTCGTTCGCTGTGACTGCATCAGTTCCGACCCACGACATCGTTGGTGGTGCTCTCTCTCTAAGTCTTGTATTTAGCTGCTACAAATTGTAGATAGTGTTAGTAGAATCGAACAAGTCAAAAGCACAACCACAGTCTACATGCCCTGCACCTCCCCAATGTTTAAATACTCCAAGGTGCTGAGAACCTGCGAGCTGCCTTGTGTCGCAACATATTATGGTTCTGGGTACATTAGGTATTGGGCAATGGATATTGAGGTTCACTGAAGTGGAACTGAACTAGGCTGCGTGTTTATATAGTATGAGGACAGGGAGGGTTGAGTGTGAAACTGTCGTGTTACTGTCATCGTTTCAAGGAGTACGATATCAGTCCGTTTATACTCCACCTCACTGTACTGAGCTCACCGTACTGCGACACAATATCTCGAGGTCGCAGTGCAGATAGAGAATCGGAGGCCGATTTTGCTGAACAAGTAATGCAATTGACACGCTACGCAACACCCCCACACCCAAACCACCACTCTAGATACCCTGCACCTTCCTATAACTCGGCGGCTTCAATGTTCTCCCCACAATCTTAATCGCATACGGGGGCAACAAACTAATCGCCGCAATAACCGCGCCCTTCCACCAGAAATCCAAACTCGCCACGTAGCCCAAATCGAAGTATCCACCAGCCTGCGTACCGCCACCGCCCAGGAAAGGTATGCTGCCGAAGTAAATGCCTCCTGTGCCGATGATGCTGGCGATCATAATCCAATGCCACGTCGTGACCTCCATGGCGACCATGATCAGCTCGTTGAGCACGAGGACGGTGAAAGAAACGGATACCATGCGGGCGAAAGTGGTGGTTGAGTCTGCGCCGACGCCGACGAGAAGCTGCGAAAGGCCTTGGATCATGGAGCCTTGGTAGATGGAAACTGCGACCCAGATGAAAAAGCTCTTATAACTCAGACTGCGTCCTGTTTTGAGCTCGGCGTAAAGTTCTGGGTACAAGTTGGCGACGCTCTCATCGACGTCGCGATCCAGGACCAGCGAGAACACGGGCGCCATGGTGTACACGGTGCTGTAGCCGACGAGCAGCCAGTCTTTGTACAGCGCGTTGGGCTCGAAGGCCGTTGCTATGGAGTATACGGTCTGGCAGATACTGATGATGAGACCGCGGTGAATGACGAATTGGGAGAGTTTAGCAGATCGCTTGTATGAGTTTCTGCCGTGCCAAACAAGCAGTTTGACGAGGTAGCAGAACTGCTCAATGCTGAAATCAGCAGCGAGAGAGGCTTGCCGTCCTTCTTTTCCGACGATACCGACGCCGACGTCCGCAGCTTGGATCATGGAGACGTCGTTTCCGCCGTCGCCGATGCAGCACACGCGTTTCTTGGTATACGAGCGTATGAGGCGCGCGACATCTGCTTTTTGGGTCGGCGAGCAGCGGCACGCGACGACGGTGGGCAGCTGGACGGCGATGGAGATGAATTCTTGGCGGTAGTGGGTTAGCATGAGCGCGAGGGATTCGCCGTCGATGAGTAGGCAGGCGTCGGTTTTGCCCCGGAGGAAGTCGAGGGAGGAGTGCGCGAGCTCTTTGCGCTTCACTGTTGGGTGTTAGTGAGAAAGGGAGAATGTAGATGGGGCGGGGACGTACTCTTTTGTATGGTGTGGATGTATTGCCCTCGTGCAACGAGTTTGGAGCTTACGGCTACGCAGCGGGCGGTTTCCACTTTGTCACCGGTCAACATCCAAATCTTGATGCCGGCGTTGCGGAGGAGTTCCAGGGAGGGCTTGACGTCTTTTTGTAGCTTGTCTTCGACACCGGTGACGCCAAGGAGTTCGAGATCGCGCTCAAGATACTCGCTCACCACGTCTGCTACACCTGCGTCGCGATTTTGCAGGGCTAGCGAAGCTTGCGCGAGTTTGCTAGAGAAGTCTTGGTAGGTCTGAGCTGAGAGCTTCTTGCGACCCACAACAAGAGTTCGGAGTCCTTCTCTGGCCATGTTCGCCGTCTCCTCGTCGAGCCAATCATTGGCAGCGACAATGGTAGTCATCACAGTGTCGGCGCCTTTCTGATAGAACCAAATCTCACCCTCGTCATCCGAAGGTGATGTTACTGGACCATGATAGAACTTTACCACAATGCCCATCCTTTTGCCTTCGGATGTGAAAGGGAACGTGTTGAGGATACGAACTCGCACAACAGTATTGCCACTGTTGACTGACTCAAGTGTCATCGACTCCCGGTCACGCTGAAGGAGTTTCAAGCCAACGGCCTCAGTCCAGCGGACAATGGCAATCTCATCAGGAGACGATGCCTGGTATGTGGTGACCATTTCTCCATTCTCTTCTTCGGTAGTGGGCGTGACGTTATGACAGAGAGCGAGAGCCAGCACCACGTCGCGAACTCGAGAACCTATTTCACGGCGTGTGCGGGTGGCTGAGGTCAGGGGTACGGTGTAGGCTGATGAGGGGGTTACGAGAGAATGCTCTTCGCCAGCAGGAGGGGTGAAGCACTGTCGGACATACGCGGAAACTTCGTCCATCGCTTCGTTGGCATAGGACACCGTACCAACGTGGATTTTCTTCATGGCCATCTCTGAACAGTGTTAGCTCTACCCTGGTAAGGGGTGTCCGTTCAACATACCGTTCTGAGTCAGAGTACCAGTCTTGTCACTCAGCAAGTACTCGATCCGTCCGAGGTCTTCTGGGATCGTGCTGGTCCTGACGACCGTTCCTTTGATGCTTTCGTCGTGCTCGATAAACCACGCATAGACCGACTTGCCCATGTCTAGGTTGACACGCAGACCGACGGGTACAATCGTGGAGAAGAGAATCAAGAAGCGCATCATGTTGACATACCATACACGGCCCTCGATCTCCCTGAATCCAGCCAGAGCTACCAGTATGAAAGACAGCGAGAGCGTGAAGACGCACAACCACTTGGTAAGCGCGTTGATCTCGAGTTCCAACAGACCAGTCTTCGAGCGCGAAGGCGATGTCGACAGAGCCTGCCGTGTCTGAGGGCCGGTGTAAACAACAACAGCAAGCAGACTGCAGCTCGAGGCCACTACCGTGTTTGCCCATATGGTGTTGTCAATGCCGAGTGGTGCAGACTGTACCTCCTCGCTTGACGACGGCTCGGCCTCGTGGGGGTCGTACTGTCGTTGGCGTTTTGGCTGCAGCTCCACCGCGCCGTAGAATTCGTTTACTTTCTTGTCTGGCTTGCCTGCAACAACGCGAAGACGGGTGTACTCGCCAACGTTTAGACTCTGCGTCAAAGGCGAAGACAGACGCAGCTTCCAGTCAGTCTCACCATCGAGTTGATCTGTACGGATGAAGGCTTCGCCGGAGGGCCCAGTGGAACTGGCGCTTTCGACTGTTGCCCGCCCACCCTGAGGTGAAACTCGGTCCTCGCCATCGATGAGCATAGGCAGTTCGTTGCTGGGAGTTGCATCTGTCGACGCAGGTGCGTTGTCGGCGGCAAGGCTCTTGAGCACAACCATGTCTGCGGGTACTCTTTGGTCTTTACCGAGCTTCACGACGTCGCCAACCTTCAGATTCTTGGACGGCTTGACCACTTCGAAGTATGTGCACGTGGCCAATCCCTTTGCCGACAACCGTTGCTCCTCGTCATCGATCTCAGCCAACCGACCACTTTCCTTCTTGCTCTTGCTCAGCTTCTTCTTCCGGCTCGAGCCTTGCCCTGGCGCCACACCAGTGCCCATGCTGTTTTCCTCAAACTTCAAGACCGTGTAGCCTTCCGAGTTCGCTTCTGCGTCTCTCCGCCGGCGCGCAATGTCGTCCAGTGCTTCTTTTCCTAGTGTGATTGAAATGACGAACGCAAGCGGCGCAATATACGTCGAAAGGTAGCCGAGCCGGAGGGGCTTGATGATCTGCGATAACGCTACAAGCAGGAAATACATGTTGATGAAGAAAGAAAACTCGTTGTACAGAGTACGCGGCAGGAAGCTCCAAGGGGTGTATTTGGCGTTGGAGACGGCATTTGCGGGGAATCGTGATGTCTGTAGTGCGCCGACAGAAACGGTGCGTTGGGATGTGGGATCGTGCTCCTCTTCAGCGTCACTGTCTCCGCCATCGTCGCCCAGCTGTTCAGCTCCAGCATCTTGTTTGGAGAGGAAGCTCGGCAGGCGGAGACCAGAGCTGAGTTTGGATAATGCGCTGGGCTTGCGCTGCGTCGGTCGGCGGGGGTTGGTGCTGGCAGGCAGGAGCGGGGAATCGTCGTCGCCAGACTGCCCACGGCTGCTGGCTGAGTTGCGATTCTCCCTCTCGTCGTCGTCTATCAGGCCTCTTAGGTCTTCATCTTCCGGCTCTTCCTTCCTCCTGTTCCCTCGCAATCTTCCTACTCGCAGGTTCCTGAGCGGTATCCTTGCGCCGAGCTCATGGTACGCTCTGCGCTGCTCTTTCGACTGGCGGCGCGGCGGTGATACTGACGACCGTGGGCGCCCGGCGAGTGGGTCTAGCTCTTCGAGGTCGAGTTCGAGGTCTGAGTCCTCGTCTGGAGCATTTGGCTGGTGGTATTCATGCGGAGCGGACATGGCTCATGGGGTCGTGTAGGTGCGAGGGCGTGTTCGGGAGGGCTGGCGATTGTATGTAACCCATATGCAATTGCTGTGTGCCTGTCTGATGCGGCTGCAGGTGCCTTAGGGAGTCGGCGGCCAGTCCGGGGGTGTTTGTATGGGGTTGCTGCAGGCGGCGTGATGTCTTGTTCCGTGTGGTTGGTGTGTATGTACGGGGCGTCGCGGGTGACGTGTACGGTGAAGTCTGCCTTGAGCGCTCGCGGCCGCCACAGCCGTAGTTTATGGAGAGTCAGGAGATAGGAGATAGGAGAACAGCAATTGTCTACTGGCGTCAAGCCGTTGCGCGTCACATCTCAAGTCGCGGCGTGGCGCAGTGGCGCAGGCGGAGGCGCGGGTCGCGGAAGAGGCCAGGGTATGCGGAACCGACGACGGCTGGTTCGAGGGATGCCAGACAGCTGTCCCTTTCGCGACCATTGCATATCGACGCATTGCACGCCATGCACCACGCCCTTGCGGCCCATTGTTGACTTGCGCGCTCCTTGTCGACCGAGGAAACGAACTCGTATTGCGCGCGACGCAGAGCGCTTGCCGTTTCTGCTTCTCTGTATAGAGGTATGCTCGGTGCTGTCTCGTCATCCCTATTTACGTCAGGAGCTCCCGAGGCCTGGCACTCGTCTCTTGTGCTCTGCCACGCACTGTAGCCATACACCACCCCCATATCTTCAGTTGAGGTTGTGCACCCGCTCCAGTGCGCGCGAGCGAGCCGAACAGTGCCCTGCCGCCGAATCTTATCGGGACTGTCGTTTGCGCCGCTCATAGCGCTGACTCCCGCAGTACTTGCATATACCCTTTCCACACTATATTATAATCTTGCATAATGGAGCACGAAGACGGCCCCAACTTCTCTTACGCGTACGGCGACAGGCGCCCCTCGACCCCGGCTGCATCATGGAATCCCGCCCTGCGACCCCACCAGACACAAGAGGACACCTCGGCAACAATAGCACAACCCGCACGGCCATCGACACAGCAGACGCCCGCACAGCAGATACCGGCGCAGTCAGAATCCGAAGAGGAGGAGGAGGAGGAGGAGGAGGAGGAGGAGGAAGAGGAGGAGCAGGAGCAGGAGCAGGAGCACGAGGAGCACGAGGAGCACGAGGAGGAGGATGAGTCAGAAGATGATGAAGAAGAAGAAGAAGAAGAAGAAGAAGAGATTCAGGCAGCCCCAGCGGAAGCCTCCGTGCCCGCACCCGCGCCCGCGGCGCCTTCTGCTCCTGTTGCATCCACTGCGCCTGCGCCCGCACCTGTGCGTGCTCCTGCGCCCGTCTCTTCCAGCGAGGATACATCTGAAGAGGACGACGACGACGACGACGACGACGACGACGACGAGGAAGAGGCACCTGCAACCGCCACACAGAGCACCGTACTCCCACCACAGCCGGCAACGCCAAAGCAGGCCGATGCGCCGGTCGATGCCACGCGGGGCCTCCATATCCAGGGTCAAACACCGACGCATGTTGGCCGAGGCCCAGCTGAGCCTTCTGAGTCGGAGGAGGAGAGCCTGTCAGAAGAAGACGAGTCTGAAGATGAAGAGGCTGCACCGCAGGAACGTCCCGCTGAGAACTACGAGCACCAAGGAGAGACGACCATCTTGGAGGATGCTATGATCGAGAGCGCAAGCGTACCCCTGGTCGAAGATACCGAGGCTGCAACAGACGACTGGGGTGCTTCTGAAGACCCCTTCGATCTTGGCCCAATCCAGCAAGCCCTACCGTTGGAGACTCCACTTGCGGAAGCAGTAGGAACCACTGTTGGCGACAACGTAATTGGCAACACCTCTGTTGGAGGCAACGCGGGAGAGGATATCGACTGGGGCAACACGGACGCGCAAGAGGATTTCTTTGGAGGTGTTGCATCTCAGACCGTTGAATCCGCGCAGCCCCAGACTGAGACGCCTGGAGCTCACGTGGTGCAAGAGTCAGAGCCCGCACCAGCAGCTAAAGATGAATGGGACCTCGACCTCGATGACCTTGATCTGGACGATGAGTTTCTGCCGGACACCGAAGGCACGCTCGCACTCGATCTCGACGATGACGCTGGTTTCTTGGAAGACGAGCCTGCAGCCCCGGCACAGCAGCCTGCACCGGCAACGAGGTCTGTATCAAGTACCGCAAACCGATACGCACCACAGGCTGCACAGGCCGCAGCTGCACCGGCCGCAGCTGCACCGATACCACCCGCCAACCCTTACGCGCCTGCAGGTGTCCAGTTCACGAATCTTGCACCAGCCGCTCAGCAGACACCTGCGGCTTCCACTGGCACAATCTACAACGGCTTTGGCCAGCCGGTGGCACAGCAACAGCCAGCTCGACCTCCAATGGCAAGCTCAGGACAGAGTTTCGCCGACAAGTCGAAAGGAGGATATGCATCGCCATATGATCTACCGGACGAGATTGTCACTACTCGGAGACGAGCAGCGCCTCGGGCTACAGTTCCCGCTGCACAACATACTCCGCCTCCGCCGCCTCGAAGTAGCAGTACCACGTCGAATTCTGGACCTCCAAGGCCAACGCTTCCACCATCCAGCATGACAGTCGCGAGCATGTCTCCGCCCTCGTCAAGTCAATCCACGCAGTCGCAAATGACTGGTATGCCGTCAATGGCGCCCGCGAAGTCTGCAGCACCTGTCCGGGCACAAACGACGGATTTCTTTGCTGAACTGCCTGTAACCACCAAACCGAAGAAGCCTTCAGGTCGCTACACGCCTCAACCTCACGAACAAGCTCAGCCACAGATTCCTCATGGGCCTCCACAGGTTGCTCAAGGACCTCCCCAGTATCCTCCAAAAGAACGAGCGCCTTCATGGTCAAGCCTACGCAACGAGGTACTTCCGGACTCAGGTAGTGCTCCAGCTCCAGCTCCAGCTCCAGCTCCTTTTAGACAGCCCGAGCAACTGCCCATGTTTCCTGCACAACCTTCGGTGCTCGCAAGAACGAACAGCTTGCCGGTTCCACAACCGGCACCCCCCCAGTCATCGAGATATTCCCCTGCGCCTCCGTCAGCAGCACCGGCAAACGCTCGATACTCCCCTGCGCCTCCGCCAGCAGCACCGGCCAACGCTCGATACTCACCTGCACCTCCATCTGCGCCAGCAGCCAACTCAAGATACTCGCCTGCTCCGCCCGGCCCACAAGGACCGGCTCATGCTCGTTACGGGTCTGAGCCACCTGCCGGCCCTCCACGACCCCCCTCTCAACCATATGCGCCTCGCACCTCCAGCCCGCTTGCGTTCCCTGCTATGCCTCGTCAACAAGAACAGCGTTCGCAAGCAGAAGCGTCGTTCGACCATACGCCTGGCCACCATGTTTCGCAATCACTAGAGAATGCTCCTCGTGCTCCCTTCAGAAGTCCTTTGGAAGGCGTCAGTGAGGTTGAAGAACGGGCGATAGCCCCGCCGACATCCCAACCACCTGTCGCTGGCAGGTCTAGCACACCACCCCTGCGAAGTTATCCACCGTCCAACGTTGGCTCGCCCAGGAAGACAGGAAACTACACGCAGCAATACCAAGCATCACCTCCGCGGTCAGTCACGCGCTCGCCTGCAGCAAGCATGAAGCCGGTTACACGGACGTTGACTGCATCGTCAGAGTACCAAGGTTCCGCCTTCGGACTCATGTCGCCGCCTGCTCCCGCGTACGACGAGCAGCGAATTGCTCAGAAACCGATGAACAGTATTCCTCACCGAAGGCAGACGTCGCTGAACCTCGAGTACGAAAGCATACCTCCTGCGGATGAACGTGCTGCCGATCCATTGCAGCAGTGGAAAGGTGCCCCCATCTTCACATGGGGTTTGGGAGGCACTGTAGTCACTACATTCCCAAGACAGATACCTCGCTACGGTGGTGGCACGTCGGCACCGATGGTCAAGCGCAGTCCTGGTGAGGTCAGGATCCAAAGCGTCAAGGAGGTTCTGCCTGAGTCGGAGGATATCACAAAGTTTCCCGGCCCGCTCAAGTCCAAGGGCAAGAAGAAGGACGTCTCAGCCTGGCTTGGCCGTAAGCTTGAAGCTTTTGAGAGCCAGCGCAAGGAACCTGGATTCGAGCACTCTATGAACGAAGATGAGCACAAGAGCTTCGACGACAAGTCTTTGCTCTGGAAGATTTTGCAGGTATTGGTTGATAATGACGGACGCCTGGAAGGCACTACCGCTGAGGCTGCTATCAGAAAAGCTTTAGCCCCTGAGGAGGGTGATGCAGCAGATGCTGAAGGCTCATTCTCGACGACAGCAGATATTGTTGGTCGATCCAGAACCAACACTTTGCAAGCAGAACCTGTAGACCCCCAAGCAATTGAGGATCTCCAGAAGCTGCTCACTAAGGGTGATCGCGAGAAGGCAGTCTGGCACGCAGTCGATCAAAGGATGTGGGGCCATGCAATGCTTCTCTCCTCCACGCTGAGTAAGGACATCTGGAAGCAAGTCGTTCAGGAGTTCGTCCGCAAAGAGGTCAAGAAGGTTGGCGGCAATCATCAGGCTCTGGCGGTACTGTACGAGGTGTTCGCAGGCAACCACGAAGACTGCACCGATGAGCTCGTACCGGCCTCGGCTCGTGCTGGCTTCCAGATGGTCAGCACTGATGGTGCAGGCGCAACGCCCAACGCACTGCAGGGCTTGGACAAGTGGCGGGAGACTGTGGCGCTGATCTTGAACAACCGTAGTGACGGTGATGCTGCGGCACTGCTGTCACTTGGTCGACTTCTGGCACAATACAACCGTGTCGAAGCTGCACACGTTTGCTACATCTTCGCACGCAGTGTAGCACTCGTCAATGGGCCAGACGATTCGCAGGCCGACCTCGTTCTCCTCGGCGCAGATCACAAGCGGAATCTTCTGGAGCTTGGCATTGAGATGGAACCGGTGTTGCTGACCGAGGTGTACGAGTTCGCTTTGTCGCTTTCGGCACCGACATCGTCGTTCGTATTCCCGCACCTGCAGTCATACAAGCTTGCACACGCATACCGATTGGCCGAGTACGGATACAGATCCGAGGCGCAAGCGTACTGTGATGCCATTGCTTCAAGCATAAAGGCGACCACCAAGCTTTCCCCTTACTGCAACGCCAGTTTCCTCGGAAGCTTGGACGAGCTGAGCAGACGTCTGTCTCAATCACCAAAGGATGGCTCATCCTCATGGATCTCGAAGCCAAGCATGGACAAGGTCGGCAGCTCTCTCCTGTCCAAGTTCAATAGTTTCATTGCCGGAGATGATGATGATGCTTCTGGCAACCCTTCGGCCGGTGCAGAAGTCGGTCCCTTCGCCAAGATTGCCGGTAATAGCCCAAGCATTACACCCTCTCAGTCGAGCGCAGACCTTTATGGCGCGTATGCCGGCTTTGGAGTGCCTGCGGCTCAGCCCTCGGCCCCTTCGAACTCACGATACGCTCCTTCGAACGCTTCGAGCGCGTACGCGCCACGAGTCTCGTCTGAGCAGCAGCGTTCGCGATATGAGCCCGAAGGACGACCATCCATGGACTCTGTTCGCTCCGTGTCGGACACCTACATGCCTGCGTCACAGCCACCAAGCCCATACACTCCGGGTCAAGCGATGCTCAGTCCGACTAGTCAGCGCTTGCAAAGCAAAACTCAATCGTACTCTCCACTTCGTCCCGAGCCCAATGCTGCGCTTTCGTACGGCAGCCCATATGCACCTACTCCACCAGTCGAAGAGTCTGCTTCGGCTCCAGCATTTGGCGGATACCAACCTCCCCAGGCTAGCTTCGACGACCCTGCTTCCGTGAACGATGAACAGCCCTCGGCTGGATACACGCCATCGAACAGTTACGAGCCCCCAACTGGCTCGTTCGAGGCACCGTCGTACACACCCTACGAACCAGAGCCTGAGGAGGAAGGGGAGAAGGAGCCGCAACCCAAGAAGAAATCGTTCATGGATGACGACGACGACGATGACGACCTTGCCGTTCGCGCCTCGGCTCTCAATATTAGCAGCGCAAAGTCGAGCAGCAAGTCAGACGCAGATCGCGCAACAGACGAGGCTTTCCGCAAGGCAGCTGAAGAGGATGCAAAACGCGATAAGGAGGCTGCAGCCAACAAGAAGGGCTGGTTCGGCGGTTGGTTTAAGAAAGATCCCAACATGCCGCAACAGGGTCCAGGTCCAATCAAGGCTAAGCTCGGAGAAGAGAACAGCTTCGTCTACGACCCTGAGCTCAAGAAGTGGGTCAACAAGAAGGCAGGTGCCACAGATACAGGCAAGCCCGCCGCCACGCCTCCACCACCCCGAGGTGGGCCACCAGCAGCTGCCAGGAGCGCATCAGGTGGCACACCAGCCATAGGTCCTCCGTCTACGGGTCTGCGACCTCCGACATCCATGCCGCCAAGAAGCTCGTCGATGCCACCACCCATGGGCATACCGTCTCGAGCAAGCACGCCTGGTATTCTGTCAGATAATGAGGGTGCGGCGAAGTCGACGCTCGCACGACCACCTCTTGCTTCTGGGCCGCCTTCGCGACCTGGCACTAGCATGAGCAATGCCAGCAGTATCGATGACTTGCTTGGTGCAGCGCAGCCAAGGAAAGGTGCTGCGGCGAAGAAGAAGAAGGGAGGCCGATATGTCGATGTCATGGCTCAAGGCAACTGATGAGACGAAGACACGTGCATGCATCGGCGTTTGGGTTACATGGATGGCATCGATTTTATTGCTGGGTTGTACGACTTATGTCTATCGCATGCTTGGATGACAGCGAAAGACGTGCAACGAGCTCATGTAGAAAGCTGTAATATCATTTCTAGTTCATGTATTCCGACCTTGCATTTTCCTATCACGCTTGTAAAACGGCCGCGTCAACAGCATGCCGAGTATGCCTAGACGTGGCCTCACCACACCTGGACAGATTGTGTGAGGCGTCGTAGCGCGGCTTCGCACATGCATCAGAACCATGGAACTGCAGAAGGTATCAACAAGAGACCAGCGGAACAACCCGCACCTACCAAACTTCACAGCGTCCCATCCACCAAGATGACGTCTCTCTGCTTTGGCCGTGCCATCATCCCCCCCCCCCCCCAAAACATACTCCATGCATCGAAAGCGCAATGGAAGGCCTTGTGGAGCAACTCCGTAAAGCGCAGCTCGAAGGTACGCTGTACATCGAGCAGTGCTCTCTTGCTCCAACTGACTTGCTTGGGTGGAGCAGGCCGGTGTCGACGAGCGCTACGCCTCGAAGGCTGCGAACCGCGAAACTACCAAGAAGATCGAACCTTTAAAAGGGCGACGTGGCAGTGGAACAGCGGATGTAACCCAACAGGGCGCGTTGTTGATCTTTAGTGCCCCTGATGCTCAATTGATAAGTCAACCTAGAAACGGTCAACACAGCAACGGACAACCTGATGCCGGCCGGCAATACCTGCCCGTGGGCTTCAACGCCTCGCAGCGCCTTGCCGCAGGCTGTGCCGCACCTGGATGCGACAAAGTCTTTTGGGAAGACCTCAGTCGTTGCACTGGCTGTGGGGCAGCCTTATACTGTGGAAAGGAGCATCAACACGTCGATCGTCCTGCACACAAGGAGGCATGCAGTGGGATCAAGAAAGCAACCCTTGCCTACCAAGAGGCTGAGCGACAGCTGCGCGAAGAGAAAGGCGACGACATCTTGGGAGATGGGCCGCCACACTTCTGGGGCATTCAAGAGACACGACCGTACATACGAGCGCGGTTAGCGCTGGCTGAAGCCCTCCTTCTCGTCGACACGGAGGGAGCGGTCGCTCTTGCGCTCAAGCATCTCTTGGCAATGCTGCACCTCTGTCGCAGTGACAACATGGGCGTCCGCGACCTCGTGCCAGCATTGTACCTGCGTTTGGGAAGAGACCAAGAAGCGTACGACTTCTGCAAATGGTGGGTCACCACGGCACAGGAGGGAGATTATGACTGGGGCAACCGAAGCAGCCGGTTTCTTCATGTAAAGGACCCGAAAGACTTTGTTCGCGAGGCCTCGACGTCGCTCGCCTTTGCTGTTAGCGTCACGCTGATCAAGATCCGACTCCTTATCGACCTGCAGGCATTGATGCGCGACAGAGGGATAGCCTCACCCAAACTCCCCTCAGAGATCATCGATCAGTCCAAGGTGCACTGTGCGAGCTCCATCATTCTGGGGCAGCGCCATGTGCTGGAACGCGATGACCAGACGAGCAACATAACGGCGCAACGGAGACACATCAAGCAGCTGTTCGAAGCAGCCAGGGACAGCAACAAGCATTTCTGGCCGGCGCTGGTGCGTGTGGGAGACGAGTTGGAGACGAGACGGATGATGGATGGATTTGGCGGTACGGGGCAGATGCAGATGCCGGCTGCGCAGAGGTACCACCAGTACATACCACCAGTACATACCACCAGTGCAGCTTGTGGGCGGAGACGGAGGGCGCCATCGGGGTCATCGAGGAGCTGCTGGGCTCTTACACAGACGGGATGAGTGACTGGGCGTGAAGGGGCGTGAAGGGGCGTGAGGGGCGTGAAGGGGCCATGGAAGTGTGTAGATTTCCCTATTTCCCTATTTCCCTATTTCCCTGGACAGAGCCCATTGGACGTGTGCAAGCCCAAGATTCCACGCAAGCTTCTCAGGCGCTGCAAGGAGGCTCTTGCAAGCGTCGTGGTCAGAGCGGGCGAAGGATTGCGGCGCGCCATGCCCGTTGCAGCGCAGCGAGCCATGACGCTGTCACACGTGCCTGTCCGATTGGCCTAGGACGGGCAGCCGCATCACAGAGCTCCCCACTGCTGGCTACCCTGGCGACGCAGAGATCTTTTGCGCGCGAGACGAGTTTCTGCGCGCTCCGCGGATGCAATCGCTGTGCTACATTTCTTGCAGCGTGCGCTGAGACCGATTGCACACAACTCGGTAGCCCTCTCTAGAAGCCCGCTGCGTCGCGACAATGAAGTTCGGCAGCACTCTCCGCAAGAGCGTGTACCCCCCATGGAAGGCCCAGTACATCGACTACGACAAGCTGAAGAAGCTGCTCAAGGACAACGAGGACGATGACAGCTGGACCGCCGAGGACGAGAGCGCGTTCGTGGACGAGCTCGCCAACGTGCAGCTCGAGAAGGTGCACAACTTCATCATCGACATCTCGCAGAAGCTGCGCGACCGCACGTCGGCGTGCGAGAAGAAGCTCGAGCCATTGGCCGTCGGTCTGAAGACGGACGACCAGGAGGGCAAGGAGGGCAAGGAGGGCAAGGAGGCCCAGGAGGGCAAGGATGCCAAGGAGGCCAAGCAGGGCCCCAAGGCCAGCAGCAGCACCAGCGGCAGCGGCCTCTTCTCCGACGTGGTCAAGCACGGCGAGGCCGCGAAGAAGCGGCCGGAGCTCAGCCGGGCGGAGCGCGAGAAGCTGCTCAAGGACGTCCTGGCCGAGCTCGACAAGGTCACCAAGGAGGTCAAGGAGCTGGAGGGCTTCAGCCGCATCAACTTCACCGCCCTCATCAAGGCCACCAAGAAGCACGACAAGCTGCGCGGCAAGTCGTACAAGCTGCGGCCCTTCATCGATGCGCGCATCGCGAGACACCCGCTGCACACCGAGGATGCCTCGCCCCTCCTGTACCGGCTGTCCGCCCTGTACTCGTTCGTCCGCCAGAGCCTCGAGGGCAGGAGCAAGGAGGCTCTCTCGTTCTCCGAGAGCAGCACCGCCGCCGGCGAGGGCTTCCGCTCGTACAAGTGTAGGTACCCCCGCTCCGTCCATGGCCGTCCGCTTGCTGACTGACAACCCCCAGTCTGGGTCCACATGGACAACCTCTTCGAAGTCAAGACCGTCATCCTCCGCCGTCTGCCCGTCCTCGTGTACAACCCCCAGTCCGCCAGGGTGGCCGAGGGCACCCAGCGCGACCCCACCATCACCTCCATCTACTTCGACAACCCCAACTTCTCCCTCTACTCGGACAAGGTCAACGGCAAGGAAGACGCTTCCTCGCTCCGCTTGCGCTGGTACGGCCAGCTGAGCGAGAAGCCCGAGATCATGTTCGAGAAGAAGGTCATCAAGGAGGGCAACGCCAGCGAGGAGGTCCGCTTCCCCATCAAGGCAAAGTACATCCAGTCCTTCCTCGAGGACAAGTACCACATGGAGAAGAGCGTCGAGAAGCTCGAGTACAGGCCAAACAAGGACCAGGCCAAGATCGACAACCTGAAGAAGGCGGTCGAGGATATCCAGGGCTTCATTCGGGAGAAGGATCTCCAGCCTGTGCTGCGCGCAAACTACACGCGCACCGCTTTCCAGATCCCAGGCAACGACAGCGTGCGCATCTCGCTCGACACCAACCTTGCTCTGATCCGCGAAGATGCGCTCGACATGGACAGGCCGTGCCGCGAGCCCGACGACTGGCACAGGCGCGACATCGACAACGCCAACATGGAGTTCCCCTTCAGGGCCATCAAGAAGGGCGAGATCCACAAGTTCCCCTTCGCCCTGCTCGAGATCAAGGTCAAGGGCGTGAAGAAGTACGAATGGGTCGAGGACCTCATGCACTCCCACCTCGTCAAGGAAGCCCCCCGCTTCTCCAAATTCGTTCACGGTGTGGCAAGGCTTTTCGAAGACAACGTCAACACCTTCCCCTTCTGGCTCAGCGAAGTCGAGGACGACATCCGCAAGGAGCCCGAACAAGCCTTCGACGACGAACAAGAACGCAAGCGCCGGGCCGCCGAGGATGAGTTCGCTGTCGGCTCCCTCTTCGGCACAGCAGCGAGCCCTTCGTTCCGCCGCAGCGTCACCTCCCCTGTGGGCTCGCCAGCAGCTGCCCGCTCCGCCCCTAAGAGAGGAAGCGCTGCCCAGGTCGCGCCCAGCACCGCCGCGCACTCGATGCCCGTCACCCGCCTCCCCGCATCGCACCGGGAACCGGCCCGCGCAAACGAGGACCCTGACTCGGACGAGGAGGGCACAAGCTTCGCCTCGCCCTACGCCAACAACGGCAAATCCAACGGCCTCGCCAACCTCTTCCCGTCCTTCTCGACAAGCAAATACGCGAAGAAACAGCAGCGTCGTGTTCAGCTGCCGCCTGGCATCTCTGCCCCCGGAGTATGGATCAAAGACCAGGGCCCCGTACGCGTAGAAGCCAAGGTCTGGCTCGCGAACCAGCGCACATTCATCAAGTGGCAGCACGTCAGTGTGCTCCTCGCCTCGCTCTCGCTTGGACTGTACAACGCCGCTGGCGAGGGTAACAACATCGCCCGCGCGCTAGCTGTGGTGTACACGAGCATCGCGGTTTTCGCGCTCGCGTGGGGGTATACGATGTATTGGTACAGGAGCAAGTTGATCCGCGAGAGGAGCGGCAAGGACTTCGATGCCCTGACTGGGCCGCTGGTTGTTGCGGTGGGCCTGGTGCTCGCGCTGTGTTTGAATTTTGGGTTCAAGTATCGCGCGCTGGTGGAGCAGAAACACGCGCATCACCACGGACACGCAAATGGGACGTTTGTGAGCGAGCACATGGAGCTGAAGCTCTAGGCGGTGCTGTTGTGTTCGGAAGACAATGGCTGGATGCTGGGCGGAATTGTTGGTTGGAATGTCTCGAAGCGCGACCCGATGCACCTCGGATGTCCTTTTTTTGTTTTTTTCGTGGTGGACAGATGATGTTGGACAGGAAGTCGGGTTGTACAAGTCTGTACATCATTATATCACAGGCACACGTTTGTGGCCGCATTGCTGTAGTACTATTTCAGAAGCTATGCTCGTCTATATACTCTGCCGCATTCTTGTACAACATCACAGACCAGCAGCACAGGGGACCTCACAGCGACGGTTCACAACCTGACCTTTCCGCAACTCGTATGCCCGCATCCAATGTCCGGCTTCTGCCGGTATCGTATCGACGTGTTTCCTTGCGTTGAGCACAAGCACGGTCAAGCGTTGAGCACAAGCACGGTCAAGGCTGGAGGCACTTCCGATCCTCCCTCGCTGACCCGCGTCCAGCTCTCCCTTCGCTGTCCAACCACAAGCAGTCCCTCAGCAGAAGCCTGAACACAGCCCCTCGTCGTATGTCCACACCCCCAAAACCCCCCCAAATGAACACCCCGCCCGCCACGAACCTGAGCACTTTCCGCGGGATCAAGTGAGCCTCTGCGGTGGTCGCCTGGATAAGTGTCGGGCCTTGTAAGGCGAGTGCCACTCCGCCGCGCCTTTTCGGGCGACTGGGCGCAATGCAGAGCGTTGGCGGTCATCCTCTCGACTTCCACAACGGTGATGATTGCGGCGGGGATGGTGTGTGGATTGTGGCGGTTGGGGCGAATGTGGCCGTCTTCATCGTCGCTGGTTCTCTGGCACTCAAGCGAGCAGGATAGGAGATGGTTTTTGCGATCGGACGTGCGTGTTTGAGTGGGAGGAAACAGATATGTATGAAGAGAGAAAGTATGGTTGGAGCTGGAGTGCGGTACCGAAGTCTGAGAAGCTTTGAATATCTCGACCTTCCAATGATCTAAGGAAAGGGTCCATGAACTTGGTTTCTGTTCAAGGTAAGCCAGCCTTGAGCGTATTGTGAATGGTTGCGTGGTTTTTACACGAGGACAGCAGCGGTTTAGTTATTGGCCGAAGGCCTCCAAAGTGCAAGATGAACACAAGCTCGAGCCGATGCTGGTTTTCCAGTATTGCTGCTTTGCTCAGGGCCGCTGTGAGGTAATCATTGCCAGAGTGTTTTCTTGTAGAAGTCAACACGAATCTTTCCCATGCTCAGTCATGCCGTGCGTACATGTGGCAGTGCCCCGAACATTTGAATCAACATGACGATGGGAACTGTCGACCATTGAATAATTACTTGTTAATTGGCAAAGCAAATAGAGCAATGCCTCGAACTAGACCTCCAAAAATGATCATGCAGTCAGTCCGGCTGTTGAGCAGTCATAGGTACTGCAGCGCAAGTGCTCAGATCTATACAGAGACTATGTCCTTGAGAACGAATCGGTTTTCCGAATGCAATCTACGATGAAGAATCTGTGGCGGAATTACAGTGGCCCGAGCTTGGATACAATAGGTACAAGTCATCTAGGGGCGGTCGCCACAGGGTTGCCCTTCAGGAGCACTTACGGTGTTTATTCATGTGGAACGCTTTGATAAGCGGCGACAGGGCTTTGAATATCTCCAGGATGATGCCACAAAATCCGGCGACCAGGGGTTCATCGAGGTATCTTCGAGCCGGCTTTGCAGAATCCTTGCGTGCGTAGTACTGGCTTCAACGAGTGGAGGCGTCGAACGTATCATGTCGGTACACAAAAGGAGTCATTGGGTACTGCGCTGCGTGAAGAGAGGAGGATAGTTAGCCCAGCCGAACTGCGTCACTGTAACAGCTGACTGCATCGTAAGCGAACATGTGTTCTCAGAGGCATTTGCGCTCAGCATATAGGATGTGCGTGCGGGATAGTACATGGCCCGTTGCGATGGTTGGTTGCGGTATCCATGACCAACAACCTCAAACATGTCTGCCTGGAGAGAAGACTTGGGTGTAGCCGAGGAAGTCAAGAGCCCTTGTTCCCGACAGCTCATGCCTCCGCGCGTTGAACTTTCGCAGACTTTCGCACGTCGTCATAGAGCGTTCAGGTTGTGAAGTCCTGAACGCTAGCGGTAGACCCTGCGGCAGCGCGCCGTAGCACAACCTCGTGCGAGGCCAAGACACGAGAAAGTTGCTGAGGTTACCATCGTACAAGCGGCAAGATGTTTTTGAACCCAACCACACAAGTGGTGTTCTCGTTGTACTTTTCGTCGACCTCGTTGTCGAAGCAAGGGAGAGGTCAGATCCATGTGTCCTCCAGGAACAGTCTGCCACGCTGCAGACACGCAGTGGACCTCCAGCCACTCAGGCGGATGTCGGCTTCAGAGTTTGGTCACGACTCGTATAACAGCCTCGCGGCAGATGTCGGTGGAGGTGGCGAGGTTGGTAGATGCGTGGTGACGATCATCGTTGTGCGTGTCAGGAGAACATCGCAATCACAATTAAGGATCGCAAATACGGGTCCTCTGATTGCGCATGTACAAAGGATGATTGCAGTTGGACAAGGGCATTGTTGCGCAGCTTGCCTTCTCGAGTGCTCAAGTCCTGAACTTAATCATTGAGAATAACGGTGCTCCGCGTAATCAAGGGCTCCTGGCAGCGCACCGTCGGACAGCAGCGGGCTGTTGCGCCACGGTTGAGCTGGTCGTGCATGAGTTTTGGTGGAGTGTGGAGCGGAGGCTTGGGTGGCAGGGAGGATCTGCGAGCAAGCTTCGTTGAAACGCATCAGTGCTTGGCAATGCACTCGCCTCTTCCTTTTCGAGCGTCTCTGACCACCCGTCAGACCCGCACAGCCAACGTCGATGCAAGCGGGTGACGCTCCTGGGAAGCGATGTGAGCTCCCGGCCTGCCACAAAGCGATGAGGTTTTTTTGCGGTGCGCCGTCTTCCACTCGGTCTCCGTTGAGTTTTCACCTGCATAAGACTGATGTCTAGACAAAAGCCTACCGGTGTGCGGCTCTACCACGGCAGCTAAACTGCCACTTCCTGGGGCTGGAGAGTCCCACTTTGGTACTTCGACGCGAGCGAGGTACGGACGTGATTGGTGTCACCGAATCGAGTGCACGTTTGTGCCTGGCCTGACGGCCCCAGTGCAAGCACTGTCACCCAAAGAATGGGGATCGTCAAGGCGGTGCGCAAGTACTTCCATGGTTTGCTGGTGCTAGTATTTGTACTCGGGCAGTTCCTCGTTGCGTCACGCCTGTCAATCATTTCAGTCCCGTAATTTCTAGTGTCTGTTGTCTAAAGATTAAGAAGGACCTTGTGCCCGTCGTACGCAAAGGACTACTACTCACCAATACGGCCTGGAATCTTTCGTACCTGGACTTCAGAGTTCACCATCACCGCTTTGAGTGAACATTACCGGACCAAGTGAAAAGAGGTGGGATTACTGGATTTGGCACTCGGTTGTCGACTGACTCCACGTGACCCCGCGTTTGCTCCTTCCTACTCGACCTTCTTAAGATCACCGGCACTGAGCAAACTTCCTCACCCACCCACAACACACTCTTTTTCCCCCGTCGCCAGCTGGAGCCGTTCGTTCAACTTCCAGCTGCAGCACCCACTCTCGTTTAGGGTCTTGATCCGTTATTTATTCTACCTGATCACTCGTTCTCGTGCCTGTCGACGTTGTTTGTCAATCTACGTCAACCTACGTCATGCAGACTTTCGCTCTCCTCGCCCTGACGGGCTTCACATCCCTGGTTCATTCGACACCTGTGGCACCAGCCCAACCACGCTCGCTTCCTCAAGCCCAACCGCACATCCAGACTCGACAGGCTAACAACTCGTCAAGTCCAGCATGTGCTCAGGTCTCGCAAGCCATGTACGGAGATGGCACCACACCTTCCAACCAGATCGTTCCTGCTGGAATAGCATGGGACTGCATCAACAGCGTGCCACTCAACGCCACCTCCGCTAAGCTCCTCATTGAGTCCATCAAGCCCTACATCGAGTGGCAGAGCACCCTCACTGTCTTGAAGAACCCACCCGCAGAGTATGTCGAGAAGGTGCAGCCTGCAGTCGACATCATGGGCGGTCTTGACCAGATCGTCAGTGATGTCGATGCTGGCAAGTTCACCAACGAGTACGCCTTTGGATGGGCTCTCTACACCTTGATCCAGAGTGCTCACGACGGTCACTTCACCTACGTTCCGGAATCCGTTGGCGGAATCTTCCAGTGGGGTCGCAGAGTGCCTCTCGTGTCCGTCTCTGAGGACGGCGAGCAGCTTCCTGCAGTCTTTGCGTTCGAGGATGTGCTCGGCCTCCAGTACAAGAACATCTCATACACCCCTTCGGCCATTGTCAAAATCGATAACACCGAGGCGACCGAGTTCCTGCAGACTTTGAGTCAGCTTGGATCTCTCCAGGACCGCGATGCTCTGTACAACAACGTCTTCTATGAACTTGCACAGGTCAGCCTAGGCGAGTCTGGAAGCGGAACTGGTATGTTCACAGGAGGTGGCCGAGGTCGCTACGTGTACCCCGGGGCATCCACCACCTTCACCTTCGCCAACGGCACCGAGCGCACTATTCAGAACTATGCTCGCGTACGATACAACTTCCGCGGCATCAACAGCGGAGAAACTCTTGCGAAGGAGTGGTTCAACTTTGGTAGTGCAGCATCTGCGCAGGTAGCATCGCAGGAGCCTGAGACCGTTTCGACAGCTGCTTCTGCTGCTACAGCACCAGGATACCCCGATCCTGTCACCCTGGGTCCTCTCAACATGATCAACGGCTACTACATTGCAGGAGAAGGATACAACGATGTCGCAGTTCTGTCCATCCCTAACTTCGTGGGTAGTTCGTCCGCCGGTAGAGCCTTTCAAGCGACATCGCAGGGGTTCCTCGCGAAGGCACTTGCTGATGGAAAGACCAAGCTCATTCTTGACCTTCAGGCCAACGGAGGTGGAACTATCCTGCAAGGTTACGACTTGTTCAAGCAGCTGTTCCCTGAGTATGACCCATATGGCGCCAACCGTTACCGTGCCACCGAAGCTGCCGATCTGATCGGCCAGTCGTACAGCAAGCGCGCGTCATTGGCCCCTCGTGGAGCTAACAGCTCGCTGTCCTCGGCGCAATCGTCTTACTTTGACTACCACCAGGATATGACTGTTGAAGGAAAGCCTTTCACTTCTTGGGAAGAAAAATTTGGTCCACATGAGGTCAATGGAGGTGAGTGCAGTGGTCCTCAATCTTACTACGTAATACTAACAACCCCCAGATAACTACACAACGCCTGCGCGCTGGAACCTCTCCGATTACTACACCAGCGTTAGCTCTGGTGGTATCAACGTCACCGGGTACGGATCACTTGCCAACATCACGGGGCCACCGAAGTTCAAGCCTGAGAACATCGTCATCGTCACAGACGGATACTGTGCTTCGACCTGCACCATCTTCAGCGAATTCCTGACCAAGCAGGCCGGCGTCAAGACCATCGCGATGGGAGGTCGCAGCACCAAGGATGCCATCCAGGCCATCGGTGGAGTCAAGGGAGTGAACAACTACCAATTCGGATACATCCAGTCGGTTGCTCAGAACGCTATCGTGTGGAACCCTGCAGTAAAGGATTCGGTTCTTAGCGATTTCACGAACGACTTGCCATACTACCGAGCAGCTTCTGGCGTGTCACCTGGTGTCAACGTCCGCGACGGCCTGCGCCAAAATGACACCACTGGTATTGCCCTGCAGTTCATCTACGAGGAGGCCGACTGTCGTCTGTACTACACTCCGGAGATGACCGTCGACATCACAGCCCTATGGAAGGCCGCTGCTGACGTTCAGTGGGGTCAAGGTGGCAAGTGTGTGGCTGGCGGGAACTACGGTCAGAAGCGCAGCAGCTACGAGCCCATCACCAAGCTGAAGCCTCGCCGCGTGCGCATCTCACAAGCCGTTGCTGCGAAGAAGGTGCAGACCTTCGAGAACAGCTTCGGTCTGGAGACCAACTGTCACATGAAGGGAGATGGTTTCATGCATCCGTAAAGTGCCTCTGTTGTTGTTGCAAAGCAGGACTGGTACGTCCACATAGGCGGCGTTTATTCGAAGCATGTCAGCCATATGCAGGCACATGGCTCGAGAGAAGGTTATCTCTCCGGTACATAATAATGGGAGCATGGATCAATGCGACGAATAATGAATACTACATCAGAGTCAGCTCTCCGTTACAACACAGCTTCTAATTATCGTCAACTGTGATGTATACGGGATGATCTTGTACTCGGTGACACGAATGTCTCGAAGTTGGAAGGTTCAACGTTCGTCAATACCTTTTTGAGCATCAGATGTTGAGTCAAGACATGTCTGTGGCTTGCTCGTATGCGAATCAAACGCTGACGTCTTGCTCGTCTTGCCTTGTTCGGGTCGTCCGACTTGGTTCCGCTCCTTCCGCTTTCCGAAAATAGCATCCGAAACCTTCTCTCATTCGCTGGGATCATCGCGGATCAATGCCATTAGGGCAGCAACGTTCATCCACATAGGGCCGACCATCTCCACAGAAAATCGTACCGCTGAAAGGCACTGCTGAGGGCCTTGATTGAGAAGAGCGTGTTGACTGGCGATGTGTTCGATATTGATGGCCTGCTGACAGCCGTCGATGTCACTCGCCGTATGCTTAGCGAAGCTTGAGCCCCTTGTCGCAGCAGGCTGAGGGTACCGTGATGGCAGTCAGCCCTGCACAGTTCGTTCCACCGGAACCAGATATGAGCAATTTCGACAAGTCATGATGCCGGTAGCGAAGGCAGAGCCGTCCTTCAGTCCAAGCGCACGTCGCCTCGGAGAAAAATGAGCAGAGCGAGGAATATCGTCATCAGCTTCGGGCAAACACTATCGATAGCGCACCCACAACTGACAGCGCCTGAACTGTGGCATTTCAGGCACCGTTTTGAATGCAACATCGCCCTGCACCATGGTATCGAAGTGGCGCCTTTGTACTACGCGGGCTGTCGGCGCTCCACGAATCCTCGTGCGCAACTCGTGCAGGCCTGTGGGGTTGGGGATGCTGTAAGCTCGTATTAGTATTGTTTAGGACCGAACAGGAAGTCAGCCGTGAGATCGACACAGGACGCGAGATGAGAAGGCGATATTAGGTGCATGCGCAAGTGGCGAGTTATGTTTAGAGGGAGGGAAATGCAGGTACGAGTGGTAAGATGTGCGGTACTTAAGCGTCGATCCTATCCGCCTGGTATTGAAGCACACTCGTTGCTGTCTTTCGTTTGAGTGACTCTACTGAACTGTACAGCACATCAACATTCGTTCAGATTGCTACCATGAAGTTCTTCTACTCCCTCACAGCGGGTCTGCTCTCCGCGAGCTTGGCCAGCGCTGCGGTCTCGCCAGATGGATCGTGTGGTGGAACCAACAAGTACACCTGCCAAGGTAGCTCATACGGCAACTGCTGCTCTCAATATGGATGGTGTGGATCTTCGGATGCTCATTGCAAAGCGGGATGCAACTCTGCTTTCGGAACATGCCCTGGCAGCACACCTACAACCTCAAAGTCATCAACCACGCCGGTCTTAACATCAACACGTACGTCTGCAGGCCCATCCTCAACCCCAACCAAGAAAGTTTCCACCGATGCCACCTGCGGCTCCAACAACGGCGGCGCTACCTGTTTGGGCAGTTCGTTCGGTAACTGCTGCAGTGGCTCTGGGTGGTGTGGTTCGACAACCGACTACTGCGGATCAACCTGCCAAGCAGGATATGGAAACTGTGGTAGTAACAACCCATCAGGCACAAGTTCGACAAAGCCAAGCAGTACAGTTTCTGCGTCCCCGACTCCCTCAGCAAGTGGTGGTGTTCTCCAGTGCCTCAACGGCAAGAGTGTACCCTACAAGATGACCTCGGATGGCGATTACGCCGAGCTCGTTGAGCCTTACAACCTCGCTCGCGCCTACAAGCCGTCTGTTGTCGTACTTCCCCAGACCCAGCAGAATGTTCAAGATGCCGTTGTTTGCGCTGCTCAGAACGGTATCAAGGTTCAGGCTAAGTCTGGCGGTCACTCCTACGCAAGCTTCAGCTCCGGCGGTAAGGACGGTTCGATGATGATCAGCCTTCAGTCCTTCCAGAACGTTGAGCTCGACACAAGCACCGGCATCACAAAGGTCGGCGGTGGTGTTCGTCTTGGCAACCTTGCTGATGGCATCTACACCCAAGGTCAAAAGGCACTCTCGCACGGAACCTGCCCTGGAGTCGGTATCGGTGGACACTTCACTCACGGTGGTTACGGTCACACCTCGCGTCACTGGGGTCTTGCTATGGACCAAATCGTTGCCGCTGATGTCGTCCTTGCCGACGGCTCGCTCATCAAGGCTTCTTCGACCGAGAATTCCGATGTATTCTGGGGTATCCGTGGTGCGGCTGATTCACTCGGCATAGTCACCAACTTTTACCTCCAGACTCAGGCCGCTCCCTCCAGTATCACCTACTTCGCGTTCCCATTCAGCAACATGTACAGTTCCAAGACCACCTTCACCAACGCATGGCTCCACCTTCAGGACTTTGCCAAGAACGCTTCGGTCGTCGACGACAAAATCTCGTTCGGAGTATACATTGACAACTATGGCACATTCAGCCTGAGCGGTGCTTACTTCGGCAGCGTTGACGAGTTCAACACCAAGGTCAAGCCTGAGCTCCTCCGTACTCTGCCGGCTTCTACCTCCCCGACTGTCAAGGCGTACAGCTGGTATGATTATCTGGTCCTCGTATCTGGCAAGACGCAGATCAAGGAGCCCTTGACCGGCTATGACGAGCATGAGAACTTCTTCGCCAAGTCCATCACTGTTCCCGAGTCCATTGGGCTCACCGCGAGCGCCCTGAATGCTTGGTTCGACTACATCAAGGGCACTTCAACCGAGTACTTCACCATCGTCAACCTGTACGGCGGTCCCGGCTCAGCCATCAACTCCAAGGATACTACATTCGCGGCGTACAACGACCGCGACAGCCTGTGGGTCTTCCAGAACTACGGCTACACCACCTCATCGACAAACTTTATCAACGGCCTCAATGACGCTATCATCAAGGCGCAGCCTCAGACCAGCTTTGGCGCGTACTTGAACTACGTCGATCCTAGCTACGATGCTGCAACTGCGCATAAGCTGTACTACGGCGATGCGCTGTATGCTAAGCTGTTGACGCTGAAGAAGAAGGTCGATCCTAACAATGTGTTCTGGAACCCTCAGGCTATTGGTGCTTGAGCATCGTGCTTGAGCGATCGAGTTTTGGCTTTTTGCATTAGCGATCTGGCGTTTGGGATTACACTACCATTGCGTAGTCATTCATCTGTACATATTTTAGATCAACCTCAACATCAATCCTCGACGACACATTCTTGTATTACATCTTTCACACTTTGCCCAGATTTCTGTCCTGCTTCATCTTCCCGCTTGAATGATACCTCGCCATCTGCTCTTGTGGGTATAAACTGACCGATGTTGCACGCACTTGACGCAATACGGGGCTGAGCGTGCGGGGCATGCAGCCTGGCAATTTTGTTTATCAGGGACAGGCCATTATGTAAGCCTCTCATCGCACACCCTGTATTGACAGGGTGAACGATCTATCCGGCGTAGTTGGGGCCCCAACAAGTGCAAGGGTCATCATCAGGGCGTGTGCATGCAAATGTCCCACGACTCCAGGAAGTCATCTTTTCGAATGTCGCACAGCACCACCTCAGGTTTGAAAGGCATCTCTCAGCCGGACTTTCTTAGCACGAAGAACCCAAGATGGACATGAACAACTCCGCACGCAATCCACCCAAACCCGAATTGACGTCCTTGACATCTTTGATTCAGCGCGAAGATCAGTTACTGCCAGAATCGAAGCGCCCTCTGCACTTGGTCTGCCGGAAACGAGGAAATATTACTCGTACACTCATTTAGCAGTTGTCCTTGTGTCACTCGTCTGTTTTGTTCTTGGGATTGTTACAATTACTCTGTCCCTTGGCCTTGCATGGCGTCTACGGTTCTCAGGGCAGATAACTGTCCTTGGCTTTCTGCTTGGTATCATGAATGTCTGCCTACAAACCATTCTGCCCTTCACCTTTTCCTTACTATAAGCACATTTCGGACGATCTGGACTCCAGAACTTTGAAGTTATCTTATCAGGAAAATTCGTAGCGTCAGATGTTGGACGCCTTGGCGAATTCTTCTTCTTGGCTTGCTCATACTTCCTCTGGGGTTATCGATTGCATACAAGAGATTCCTTGAAGGCATTGCAAGCGGCCATTTTGCTTTCGATCTTCTCGGGAGTTATGGAATCAATTTTCCAGCATCCGGGAGCGAAAATTGGGAGAACGACTTGTCATTCTCAAGAATAAAATCCATTGCAGCGTATCGGCTTGCTGTGTCATCGGGAAAAGCGACTTATCCACGGACAGAAGACTTCCCCATTGTGTATCACAACGCTTTATTACTTAGTAACGATACTGCATCAGTGCTCGATATGCCCACGATGGCGTATCTCACAAGCCTACGGAGTCAGCTGCTTGCCAATGAAACGGTATACAACGCGCCGGTCTATGCGTATCAAGCAATGTACAACGCCTCGACGACAGCTCTCCAAACTGACGACCCTTTGTGGTCCAATACTATTCAATCGGGCTCTGACTAGTGGAACTTGAGTACTGTAGACTTGTACAAGGGACCAAACTCTCGTCTGGGTATGATGGCTTTCGGCAACGATGCACAGGTCCTATTCGCCTTATATATTCATTCAACCGTCTCAAGCAATGTCAAGCTCTTCTCGCCTTCGAACACTACAGAGTTTGATCAATTCAGGAAGCGAGCCCAGATATTCAGCATCCAACAAGTACTTTGTCGTGGATATTGGAGTGCCACCACTATAGACGTACAATCCTGTACTCGTGAGAAAGCTAAAGTGCTTTTGATACGAATCTGTTAGCTTTTGATTGCTGTGTTGCCGGAGTAGTACCTAGGTATTGGTGTGCGGAGCTATGAATTACTGCTGGGCAATCTCCATTAACGTCCGTCTAAGCTTGCCGGGACGCACGGTGTAATTTTGTATTAACGTTCTGCTGCCACTTCTCTATAAGTACGTCAGTTTCCGGCAAGGACTGCCGCGATGCTGGCCTTGCTGTCGATCGTTTCGTCAACGCCGTCAATCAACCATTCGTTGATACCTCCCTGTCTGTTCACGACTGTAACAGTTTTTTCCAATTTCGGAAGGCCTGGTAGAAGGTAGGGCCGAGGAAGATTGAGTGTTTAAGCTCTAAAGGCCACTTTAAGCTGCTATGTATGCAGTCCGGCAACTTCGCCGGTTGAGAGCGATGACCGTGAAAAGCGTTCAACGCGTCGGGATGAACTAGTTTCTCTTGGCGTGCAGTGGTCTGCAGTAGCGTGCCCAGATGTATGATATCGTAACGAAATCAACGCTATACCTACAGCGGACTGACTCTTGAGGGATAGCTATGGCGTATGCTAGTGGCTTTCTCGAATCCTTCTCGACCGAACGCTCAGCCTCGCCAGCGCCTGAAGACGCCTCAACGCGCTCTTCGCCGTCCACGATCGTCCGTCTCATAACTGTAATGACTAGGGTCAGTCAAGTGTGTAGTGTCGAATGATGGAGAGTGTATCGCAACGGGGCGTGGTTATCGCGAAAGCCTGACCTGTCGGGGCCTTGCTGCGCCTCCGCATAGGCACAATCAGCAGGCAAGCCGCGCCTGCCCCGCCCTGAGCCCGTCCAAACATCCTTACAGAACCAAGAGCATGGCGCAGGACATCAGCTTCAGCCTGAAAGACTCAGATTGCTGGTCTACCATACAGCTACCCACAGCTTTACAAGCATTCGTTCTCTTCTCTATATACTGATCTTTGGAGTAAACGGTTAAGCCGGTTGCTACAATCTCATCCTACCAATCTGCCGCGTCGAGCCTCTTGTATCTCGTTCCCACCGTATGCGCCTACCATAGGCCTACAAGAATCGATGCGTCTTTTGAAGTACGAGGAGGATGGCGAGCTCAATATCCTCAGCTTCAACGATAACGCGGTACTTCCCTATGCGATACTTTCACACGTGTGGGGAGCAGATGTGGAGGAGGTGACTTTTGCAGATCTTGTGAGAGGCGATGGCAAGGCTAAGCGCGGCTACGAAAAGATTCGCTTCTGCGGAGGACAAGCACAGCAAGATGACTTACAATACTTCTGGGTCGACACGTGCTGCATCGATAAGACAGACAAGGCTGAGCTCTCCCAGGCCATCCGATCCATGTTTCGCTGGTATCAGAACGCGGCGAAATGCTATGTGTACCTGCCAGACGTATCAACAAAGAAGAGGAAATTTGGTGATATGCTTACCGAGCCCACTTGGAAGCCTGCTTTCAGGTCAAGCCAATGGTTCACGCGTGGCTGGACGCTTCAAGAGCTTCTTGCCCCCAAGACAGTTGAATTTTTCTCTCAAGAATGGGAGAGGCTTGGGGACAAGGCATCACTAAAGCCATTAATCCACAAAATCACTAGCATCTCACACGAAGCGCTCGACGGAGCTCCTCTCTCTCAGTTCAGTGTCAACGAACGGTTGCGGTGGAAAGAAGGCCGGGTGACCAAACACGAAGAAGACGGAGCGTACTCGCTGCTAGGCATTTTCAACGTCGAGATAGCGCCGGTGTATGGCGAAGGTGCAGCCGGTGCCTTCAGGCGCCTTATGGACGAGATCTACAAGATGGAAAGATGCGTCCAAGACATACGCAGCACAGATCCGCATGACGACAAGAAGCGCATTGAGGAGATCAAAGGCGGACTGCTAGCTGGCTCCTACCGCTGGGTTCTCGACAACGCCACTTTCCAGCAATGGCAACAGGACCGGCACAGCCGACTGCTGTGGATCAAAGGCGATGCTGGCAAAGGTAAGACGATGCTGCTCTGCGGGATTGTTGACGAGTTGAAGAAATCGACAAACGATCTTCTCTCTTTCTTCTTCTGCCAAAGTACCGACTCTCGCATCAACAGCGCCACCGCTGTGTTGCGCGGCTTAATCTACCTGCTCGTCAGGCAGCAACCGTGGCTGACATCACACCTGCGGAAGAGATATGAACAAGCGGGTGGCTCTCTCTTCCAAGATGCCAACGCCTGGGTAGCCCTGTCCGAAGTCTTTACAAGCATGATGCAGGATGAGGGCTTGAAGACAAGCTGTCTAGTTGTTGATGCTCTCGATGAATGCGTGGTGGACCTGCCCAAGCTCCTAGACCTGATTGTTCGTACCACAGCGTCGTCACCTCGTGTAAAGTGGCTTGTGTCGAGTCGGAACGAGGGTCACATCGAGCGGAAGCTTAAGTCGGTCGGCGATGAAGCAAAGCTGAACCTGGAGCTGAAGCAGAACGCGGAGCAGGTAGTTCGAGCTGTGGATGTGTATATCGACCACAAGCTATCTTGTCTCGAGTGGCTCGGAGGGGATGATCTGCGACGGCAGTTGCGAGATGAGCTACGCCGTAAGGCGAACGGCACCTTTCTTTGGGTTGCTCTGATGATGCAAGAGCTTGAGAAGCCGGAGAGCTGGGACCCTCTTGCGGTAGTAGAAGAAGCGCCAGCAGGCTTACACCAGCTGTACGATCGCATGATGAACCAGATCCAGCGGCTGTCGAAAAGGAATGCGGATATCTGTCGGTCTCTACTCTGCACTGCGGCGGTCGCATACCGTCCGCTTTACCTTGCTGAGATGGGCAGCTTGCGCAGATTGGCAGGTCGGGCTACGGTGTTGCCGGAGACTGTCAGAAAGATTGTAGCCCTGTGTGGTTCATTCCTCACGATTCGTGATGAGCAAGTCTACCTCGTTCACCAGTCAGCCAAGGACTATCTAAGCGACAAGATGCGAGCTGCAGCCCTTCCATCTCGGTTTGAGATGCACTATGAACTGTTCGCTCAGTCACTCAAGCTTATGTCCAGCACACTAAAACGCGATATGTATAATCTAGTTGAGCTAGGCTTCTCGATCGATGAGGCTGAAATACCCGATTCTGATCCGCTAGCGACTGTGCGCTACTCCTGCGTCTACTGGGTCGACCATATGTACGACTCAAAACCCAAGTCTTGGACAAGCGGTGTCAGTGATCTGCAGGTCACAGGCGTCATCGAGGAGTTTATGATGAAGAAGTATCTCTACTGGCTAGAAGGCCTCAGTCTGTGCAAGAGCATGGCAAAAGGTGTAGTTTTAATGGCGAAACTATGCTCTCTGGTCCAGGTACGGTATGCACAGACAACATTTTTACACAATGTATATGATATACTTGCTAACACAGCCAGGAGATGCAAGGCACGGACGAGCTTACTGGGCTTGTCCAGGATGCGTGCCGATTTATTATGTACCACAAAGGGGCAATCGAGAGCTACCCTCTGCAAACGTATGCATCTGCGCTGTTGTTTAGTCCGACAGGAAGCGCAATCAGAAGGTTGTTCCAGCATGAAGAGCCAAAAGGAGTCACAGTCAAGCCAGCGATGAGCAGCGGCTGGAGTGCCTGCTTGCAGACGCTCGAAGGCCATAGCAGTGGTGTCAAGTCTGTAGCCTTCTCGCACGACTCGACCATGCTGGCGTCGGCGTCAGACGATAAGACCGTCAAGCTGTGGGATGCGAGCAGCGGCGAGTGCTTGCAGACGCTCAACATCCGCAAGACGTTTCACAACCTATCCTTCGACTCCACCAGCTCTTTTCTCTATACTGAGATCGGTACTATTGCCATACACAGCTCAGGAACTTCTAGCAAGCCAGCTGTCGCGCAACTTGAGCGCCCTTTGCGTCCGGGCACAAGTCTTAGCTCAGATAACGCATGGATCAAGCATGACGGCAGGAAGATTCTATGGATACCATCAGAGTATCGATCGTCGTACTCGACGGTGTGCGGGACCACGGTTGGTATGGGCGTTAGGTCTGGCAGAGTGTGGCTTTGCAGTATTGGTCTTGCAGATGCTCATATCCATTCGTAGCAAAGCAAAAATAAGGGCTGGTTCTTCTCTACTATATCTTAGCCCTTCTGCATCTCTGTTTCACATAAGCGGACGGGAATACACACAAGCATAGAGGTTGCATTTTGCTGCATAGAAGCTTGAGGAATCCCTAAAGAATGGCTGTTACTATGTTGTGCCTTTGTGTGGATCTTGAGAATCAAGTTCTCGCTATCTAAGGTATTGTGCTTGACACAAAAGGGTATCTAGAAGGGTTGAGAGGTGCAAATATTGACGGGCGCAGATAGCAAATGTCGAGCACATAGTCACGAAAGCATCCAGGGAGCCGCCAGCCTGTGCCACAGCTATTTTGCACTTTGCACCAGACCCTCCGATACCTACAGAGACGCTTGTGGTCGCGAAGAGACAGGACGAGTAACGACAAAAGGTCGATTGACGGCGTTCACGAAATGATCAACAGCATGACCGATATTGCCGCGACCCTGATAGAAGGCCGATGCACTTAGGGAGAAATGGCTGCAGAACGTTAACATGTTAACCACAGGTCTGTGTACTTGCAAATAAAGGTTGGCAAAGCTCCGAAGTGCGAACCCGTCCCCTTACACCGTGCGTCCCGGCACGCTTGGACGGACGTTAGTTCGTGAAAGTAAGGACGAGCCGAAACCCTACTGAAGATAAAAAGAATCTACAGTCTACTGGGGCTATCAGAATTGTGCGCCCGGTCAATCTCGCTGGTAGTCGACTATAGCAAACCCTATGAGCGTGTGTACCGAGACTTCGTCCAGGAAACGATTGAGCAAGGGGAGACCTTAGCGTTCTTTCGCTAGTGCGCGAAATCATACACGATGATCGATTTCCCTCTTGGGTACCAAGATGGGATGTACCATCATTACTCTCTCAATTGAGTGATGGGGCTTACTGGCAATCTATGTACTAGGCTATGTTTAAGACTGGGGACTTTCCATCAAGCGAGTTTCCATCAAGCGAGTTGGAGGTGGACAGTATCGGTCTCACAGCACAAGGTGTCTTGGGTATACCCAGAGTTTTGTTTGGTACCACTATAATTACGAGCGATCAGATGGGCAAAGCGACTTGGTTCATACCTTCCTCAACGAAGACGCTGTTGCCAAGAGATGGTTTAGGAGGCTTCTCGCAGAATCGAACGACCCAGTGGCTCCTAGAAGTACACAGCCTTTTGACTCAACAAGCCCTCCACCGACTAGCCACTACCTTTACTGGCGGCATAACAGGACATCTCGATAGCAGTCCTATGATATACTTCCGTCTGGAACAACTTGCTCCCATAATGTCACGGTTTAGGGTGTGTCACGGTTAGGGTGCTCCTGCCTGTCGAACCTCACCTGCCATGAGAGTGACTGCCACGTCACACTAGCGTTGGTTACAGCTACTCACATATACATACCTGGAGGTACCCGGGCAGCCGCCATATTCCAAACTGGATCAAAGGATGTCTCTCCCGTCTCCGGCGCACAACAAGCATTGTGCGTCGTCCCGAAGTCTTCAACGAAATCGATACTCTGCCACCTCATTGTTCTCCTTCCTTCCGCCGTCCCAGAACGGCCCGCAGCCACTTCCGCACACCCTTGCTCTTCTTAGTCTTTTTCTTTCCCTCGCGAACAACCGGTTCTTCAGCACGCTGCCGCTCTTCTGCACGTCGACGCTCATCTTCCACCAACGGTGCCAATACTCCAGCATGCTCATGCTGATTCTGCTCATGATACCGTTTCACTGCGTCTACCTCGCTCATCGTGCTGATAGTACGTGTCTCAGACGCCGCATCCCTCAGCAGCATCCTCGCTGTCTCTGCAGCTTGAAGGGGGCTCGGGCCGTGCAGGAGTGTCGACGCACCGATCGTAGGTCCACGTGGACGCGTCAGAGCCGTTGTATCGAACGCTAGTATTGGAGTGATGCCACGAGCGTTGGTTGAGGACTCGGGTGTGATCGGTGGTGAAGAGAGCGCTGTGTATGCGTCTTGAACAGTCGGGGCCGTTCCATTTCGAATGCTAAGCTGTTCATCGACGGTAACGGTGAGACGGCTTGAGCGAAGGCTCTTCTTCCGAATAAGTTCATCTTCTCCGTCATTGTCGAGAAGGAACGACCAACCCAGGTTCGTCGGAGCCTTCGGCACTTCTTCCCGCGTTGGACACGGTCGTTGCGGACGTTCCGCAGGGTGTATGTCCCGAATAGTCTTTTCAATCCACTCCTCGCGAAGTAGATCATACTGGTCGCTCAGTCGGATGAGTTTTGGATGTGAAGTGCCGTAGTTGAGGCGCTTGTGTTGGTCATCGAAGAGGACGCCATCGTTCTGCAACATATTTTTGAGAACTTTCAGATCTGGCCAGAGATTGCTCTCTACTTCAGGAGCGTTGCTGCCGTCGAAGAACATGTTCCATTGCTCGTCGTATATCGAGCCAAGACGAAGCATCTGCTCGAGATCCGCGTTCAGAGGTGGATTGCCGTAGGTCTGCATTTCGCCTTCTGCTGTAAATGTGGTTCCCATCTCCTGTAGACGGCCCCTCAGGTGCAATATTTGTCTCAAACCATCTAGATTGGGTGCTTGCTTAGAGGTGCCACGGGGGGTGAACTCGATCTTCTTTTCGTTCGGTTCATCTTGGATAAGCATGGTGTTGTGACCCGAGTGACGATTGGCGTCTGCTTCATCGACTCTGCTGTCGCATGAGCTGGAAGATGAGCTGCTGTTGGAGGTAGCAGATCGAGAGTGCTTATCTGCGGTGTGGTTACTTAGGGCCGTTATACCCAAGACTTCACGAGTTCGATCTAATAGAAGTAATGGAGAGCGTGGGGGAACTGGTGGAAGAGGCCAGTCTGGTGGTTTGGAAAGCTGCTCTATTGATCGCAGACGATGCAGTGTTCGTTCTGGTGTGGCTTTTAACTGACCCTCTGAACGCATTTGACGGAGAGGGTGTGTCGGCTGAGCACCCACAGGGATTGGTGTACAGCTGTTGTATGGCATTGTGATGATGAGCTTCAAGCTTGGTTGTGACCGGAAAGCGCAAGCTACAGGATATGTTTAAGAGTTATAGCCGAGTGACCCAGGGAAGACTATCCGTACGGTGAACAGTGAAAGGCTCTGAAGGTCCGTGGACTACGCAGCCTAGTGACCTGGTGACATAGTCAGGTTTCTCGAAGGACAGGTGCTTGTTTTCACTTCCTTTGTGCAGGCTCGACGTTGTCAGCATCCCTGCTTCGTTCACTGGACAGAACTGATACCACACCCTCTACTATTGCACTTCCGCCTAAAGTCTTTTTTTCCACTAGTTGAAGTTCTTGAAGATGGTTGAACTCATACCATTGATCCTCACCAGCGTACCAGTACGTTATCGAGTCCGCCGTCGTCGCAAATCCTTGGTACTGCCAAATTCGGGCGCAAGCAGTGCTCCGAAACTGCGAGTTCGTGCGCGAAGCCAGCAGCATCCAATACATCACGCAGAACTTTCAATACAGTTGAACTCCGCAACTGATCTTCCGTCTTCTATTTCAATTGGCAAGGAAGTTCTCAGCAATCCCAACCCAGCTACCAACATCGAGGAAACCCAGGCTTCGTTGAAGTCGCACAATCGAAGTGCCAGTTCCATGACACACAGTCCGAAGTCAGGCGAGAAGACAGTCGCTCAACTCAGGCAGCGTTTTGAGCGACCGTCAAACCATGGTGGTAGTCAAATTGGGGCAGAGCCCACTCGAAGGCATCGAAGGAGCAGATCCATCATGTCGACCTTTGTGCCTATTGTGCCTCCTGCTTCTGAACAGCTCAAAGATGTCGAGACTAGCCCTCCAGTTGAAGATTACGTGTTACCGGCGTTCACCTTCAATCCAGCATCTGAGCTATCTCTACAAACACCGCCTTCAGCGTCGGCGGATGAATTTTTGCGGTCAACTGATGCAGAGGTGCTTCAACCGACTGTGTGCACTGGCGAATATACCATCCGTTCAAGCTCGAAACCCGAGGATTCGTACGATGTCCGGTCTACTTTGGGCAAAGAAGGTACTGCCGAGAATCGGGTAGAGGTCGAAAATGACCAGAACTCATCATACCAGAAATTAGCGGGCCATGAACATGGTGTCAGTATCATCGACTTCGCGTACGTGTATGTTGCGACAAAGCCACCACCACCCATCTCCAGCAGAAAGCATGTGCGCTTCGCTTCGAAGTCGGAGTATGCTCCTTCCGCGCAGTACAAGTCCAGCTCAGATGACTCAACCCAGAGCTCGACACAAGACCTGGTCGACCTTGGTGACTGCGAGCCCCAGCCCATTCCGCACAGCTTCAAGTTTCGAGTTGAGAAGCATGATGACAGCTCGAGTGAGGAAGAGAAACAGCTGCTGCTGCTGCTTCCTGCCTCAGTGTATGTACCTCCAGCCATGTTGCACGATGGTGCTGCCCGAGAGTCTGAAAGTGTGCCGGTGACTGCAGGACCACATGTCATGTGGGATGTTCATGTCCAAGCTGGAAAGTACGGAAGCCACCAGAGCCTGACTGGACCAGGTCCACTGCCTTTTTCCGTATCCATATGTACGCTACTGGGGCTTCAGCCAGGCGGTGCTGAGCAGGCCTCGGACGATACGCCAGCCATCGAGTTTCAACTCCAAAACGAGCAGAGCTCGAGTGAGGAACATCTGCCACTGCTTCCTGCTTCCGTGTATATACCAACAGGCTCTGCAGATGGGCATGTTGTACAACAAATTGACGATATGCCAACGATCGAGGGAGCTCAGGCCAACACAGACAGTCTGCACGCCGACAAGTGTGACGAAACGTCACATATGCCAGCTCAAGTAGTTGCGCCTGTTACACAAGCTATCGACACTCCTGGGAAGACCACCTCTTTCACCAGTGAGCACCAAGTCGAACTCGGCAACCGAATGCCGGCAGAACAAGTCTTGCTTGCCGCTCCCGATGAACCAGATCAAACAGAACACCAGTCTCGATCGAAGCCTTTCCGTAAGCGGCGCAATTTCATGGGTCGTCTGCTTGGACCCGCGGGTCGAACGGAGAGTTGTAACAATAGCGAGGAAGGTGACATAGGAGTTGGGAGACAAAAGTCACTTGGTCGTCGTCTGGGCAAGGGCGCCTTGCTACTTGTCATGTGGAAATGCTGGTGAGGGGTCGCTCGAAGCAAGCCAGGCTGGAGTCTGCGAGAAGCTCCTACGCTCACCCAGTCAACATAGAATACATCATCACTGATTGTGATTATCACTTAAGGTAAAGCGCTCTGGTGTCATCAAACAATGTTATTGTTGTACATAGTCGTAGTCGTCTCAGTCTTTTGCAGAACGTTATGATCTCTCAACGGTATAGTCGCCAATCTACTTCCTCAGCTTGTTCCACTCGTCCTTAATAGACTGAGCAGCGGCCTGGCCGAAGCCAGTGAAATGGGCGCCGTAACGATCCTATGCAGTGTTAGACTATGGCAGCAGCGGAGGTTCTTGCTTTGTGTACCTGCTCAGATCCTGTTGTGCCCTTCTGCGCAGCCAGGAACTTGGCCCTCTCACGACCATCGTGGCCCAGCCAGTGGTAGTTGGCTTTGCTGGTGTCACCTCCCGAGCTGACGATGCTCAGAGCCGCCGCCCTGACGGGGTCGAAGAGACCGCCGAAGTGGGCGCCGTAGCGGTCCTGCTCAGCACCGTCGCCCTTGGCATGCAGAGCCCTGTTTGCATATGACTTGGCCTGGTCATAGCCAGACTGTGCCTCCGCCTTCGCCTTGTTGTACCCGTACTGTGCCTCGTTCTTTACTGCGTTGTAGCCGGACTGGCCTGGAGCAAGGTGCTGGCCGTAGCGGTCCTGCTCGGCGGCGCTGCCCCGGGCGTGAGTAATGTCGTGGATGCCCTCGCGGATTTTCTCTCCAGCTTGGTGTCCGATCTGAGAGAAGTGCTCGCCGTAGCGGTCTTGCTCGGCGCCGGAGAGACGTGATGTGGTGACGTCGGGGTTGACGGGGTTTGCCTTGAGGGCGCTCTTCTCGTCGCTGCTGCTGAACCAACCCATTGTGATTTGTGATGTGTGGGTAATGTAATTGAAGATGGAAAGGTGTCTGGTGGTGCAATTGAGTGCGTGGGGAGCTTGTGTTGTTGTGATGTGGTTCGATCTGGAGCTCAGCTCTTGAGTTAAGAGGAGCTCAACCGCTATGACGTCAATCTCGCCAAAACCCTTGCTTCGAACGCCCTCGTCATGAGAAGGTCACCGAAGCGGCTCAGAAATTCAGCCACCTAGAAAGCAGGAAGCACGTCCTCAGCGGGCTACAAGTTGACAATATTGTTCTAGTGAGTATGTTCTTTCTGTCTGTTCCTGTAGCTCCTGTTGCTCCTGTTGCTCCTGCTCTCGTGCCAAAAGCGGCTAGTGCCAACCTGTCAACCCCCCAAGGCCTTCCGCACCAACATCACCTTTCGCTCATGTTCAAGCTATAGGCAACCTGTGCTTCTCTAATATTGTCTATTTCCTCTTGTGTACAAGCAACACGCGTTCCTTCTGCATCCATCACAATGACCTCATACCATAGCGGGTCCACAACAAACAACTCCTCCCACGTGAACGTGCGTTTTGTACTGCTACACCTCGGCATCTATCAATTGAACGCCATCAATATCCTACCCCATCCTTCCATCACCGTGTATCAGGTACAACAATAAATTTGTATTGAGCACCATGCCTCAATCGCGTTCAAGCACTGGCCGTGTGGAGTCTCCCGAATGAGTCGATGCACCTGTGTTGAACTGTCACGGTTCAGGGTGCTCCTGCCTGTCGAACCTCACTTGCCATGAGAGTGACTGCCACGTCACACTAGCGTTGTTTACAGCTACTCACATATACGTACTGTCCGTAGCTTCACCCAATACAACCTCAGTTCAATCCTTCAATATTTCCGCACATGCGTACTGATCACTCACGATCCACACTCCGACATGAACTCACCTCCAGCCCATTACTGGTACCTGCAACCTTGCGGGCGGGGATATACAGTAATGATGCTTTCAGACTGCCATTGATGTTATGGCAGACCAAGACGATCCACTAGCGGTGAGGCAAGAGATGAGTGCAGCACAGCTTCTTCCGTAAGTGCTCCAGGTCCGGTATGCGACCAGTGGATATGTGAGCATCCTCTGGGTAAAGCAGAGTAAAAATTCCGGAAGCACGAAGCAGGCCCTGCTTGATCTTTGAGATGAGCCGCTTATCACCTTCTTGGCCACGCTTCACTCGCCAAAACCTCGTACTACCTTGGGCTTTCCATCTTCGTCGAAGACATTGACTATCCGCATTGTGTCGCTGAAAACGATGTTACGAACCTGATCGTCAGCATATTCACTTTCCTCTGCGAAGTTCAATGCGTTCTCGCCACCTGCTAGGATGTCAAACTCAAGCTCAAACCCATCTCGCCTCGTTGCTTCAATCAGTGCGGATCTCATCTTCTTAAATTGACGCTTGGAGGTATGCACCCACGCCTACTGCATTGACAAGTCGACCAGCCAGAGGTTCGCGCGTTCCGCTAGCGATAGCACCATAGCAGCGGATTTGTGCTGCTCCATCTCGCCGCGCAACTTATCCTCCATAACCTGTACAGCTGCAGGTATGATGAAAGATGCTAAGAGATTCGGAAGAGCGTTGCGAAGGAATGCGTGGGTCAACAAGGTTCTGTGGCCGATGTGCGGCGGATTGAACGACCCCCGATACAGCAGGATGCAATTGACCACGCCTTTTCGCAAGGAAGGTGGGGAGTGGATGGGCGAAAGATTGACAACGGAGCTGCTTTATACACCTGAAGGATGGCACCTCTAATGTATGGTTCGAGCTCTACAGCATCGGGCAGTGAAATATCAGGTTCTGGGTCCGAGGAAGAAAAGCTGGATCCAGTGTCAGGCTGATGCTCACCATCACGAAGATAGTCTGACATTTGGCTCATCTTCGGCGGAGCTTTGGCTATTATTCTTCAGCCTCGAAGATGAAATGGAGGTATATCAGGTCTTGATCTGAGTGATGAGCATCCATCGTACTTTTGTATCTCTCACGCCGTACGCAAACCGCTTGTTTGTCCAAAGGAACAAGAACCGCGAGTACTGGAGCTTGATCCAGATCTCTACAACGGCTTTCCAAGAGCTGCCTGGTGTAACATCCTACCACCTGCAACCCATGGCCACAACCTGCTCGCTGAGAACGAGCATTGCGGTTGCCGGAATAGCTTCTCAGCCATTCACAAGCTAGACTATGGACGCATGGTTTACACCAAGGTGGAGACCCTCTGTGACTCGAACTGTCTAACTAGCTTACACAATGCGGGAAACGCCCCCATAGCGTGTGTATTCTGCGCTCGCCTCGAGTTTGCTCGCAAGCGAAAGCAGCTACCACACCGTTGGCACGGTCTCCTTCTTCCAACTTTCATGGACGCTGAAGCTGAAGTAGCGGATGCACTTGAATATGCATCCATCTCTGGAGTCTGCCACGCAGAGCCAGCACACATCGACCCGCACAACTTCATCTTGCTGCCACGAGACGCTACAATAGTAGCAGTGATTCGAGTGTGAGCGTGGCAACAGGAAAAACGATGAAGCAGTGCATCGCCAAGATATGCGTCTCCGAGGGTCATGCGGACTCAGTTCATGGTGAAGCCGGCACAAATTGTAAAGCTGTCTTGGTAAACCACCATAGCCTCCTGTACGCTGGCATGAGGATAGTGGCTGCAATCGCCCTTACGATCGCGTTTTCGCCGAGCAGCTTCCACATGAAGAAGAACTATGCTCTCGTCGCCAAACTCATCGACGCACCAGAAGATCCCGATATCGGCCGCGACTTAGGAGAGGCACGCCGCATCATTGGCAACCTTGCTGCCGCTGCAAAGATCGAGGATTTCGTCAAGAGTGTGCCACGCATGTATCGAAGGGATCGCCGTTTCGACAAAGACAAAATTGCGACAGTTGCACGTCGTATACGATCCCAAGCACTGAAGCATTTTAGTCACATACCTCGCGGCTTCCATATTCATGCTGACTACATTGTTGCAGCTTCCGTTCAACAGGCGATGGCGCAGTACAAGATGCAAATCTCGATGCAAGAGATTTGTAACGTCATGCGCCTGATATACGATGGCAGGGACGCTAATGAGGCAGCCCATTGGGATGATGCTCGTGATTTACATGCTTCCACGAAGGTTGAACTAGTTGTTGCTAGTGGTACGAGCAAGGCTGACTGGGCAGAGAACAAGATTCGGTGCTTCGCTGCTGCGACGGACTGGAGGAAACTCGTTGGTGCTGCTAGAGACAGGCGCAAACGGAAAGCCAAGAAAGCTTTGGAGGCGGAGAAGGAAGCTGGAGGTATACATGCTGCGACGGCTGCTTTAAGAAGTCCCTGAGGTGAATGTCATCGGGACTTTCCTACTCTTTCTGTAAATGATACATTCTATGCTCGTTTCGGACCCAGTTTATCGTGACACGCTGACTTCCTCCGGGAAGTAATGATGATGGAATAGTCCCCCAGAATCGAGGTACATAGCGCTTGTCTGAAGTCCATGTAGATGTCGGTCGCCGTTTTGTGCAGGAGCCGTTCACCTGTGTGGCGGCTGCACCTTCCTAAAGCTCGGGTAAACTTTCTGCGAGAGCAGATCAGACAATGGAGCGCTTAGTTTTGAGACTCATCTGAATGTTATCAAGATTTTCGTCTACATTTTCGTCTGGTAGTTGAAACTTACTCTAATCCTAATGGAATATACAATGACCGTAGAGGTGGAGGATGATGGACATGGGTGAAAGGTGGCGAACGCACAAACAGAGCTGACTAAACTGGCCCCCACTGCTTCATTTGGATAATGGCCCGCGTACCTCTGCACATACCTGTTAGCGTGTACACGAAGCACGCACCGTACGACAAACAGCCGCTCTTGGACATGCAGGCAGCCAATGACATGTGCTGCTCAACGCCACTGTATTGCAAGCGTTTGGAGGCTGAGTGTAAGACGGCGCGTGTGCGCATTCAGCACAGCGTTCATGACGCTCACCTTCAGTTCCAACTAACAAACACCGCAATTGATGCGCTACTATGTCGTCTTCAAGCTCAGTATGGTCCGGCTCAGACATCGATGATGATGGATATTCCGACCATATACTGGAAATTGATCTGGACAGCCTTGAGTCACAAAGTCTTCTCCGACGGGCTACAACCTCGAACTTTCATTACGGCATCCGACCAGCGCAAGAGGACTTCGATATAGCGGCATCGATTTTGCATTATTCGGGCAATAGTCAAGAGCCAAGTATCCGTGTCATTACGCGATCGCCCGACTCCGGGCGCTCTTCATCCGATGAACGTTGGCTGTAGGTTAAGCGAACCTGTTCGCCAGAGTAGAACAAACGTCGCTAAATTGTACTAGGCATCTCGCAACAGAGTGTATCTCTCTAGAGGAGTTCAAGGTGCTTGGTTCGTGGGCTCTGATGATTAGCAAAGACTGACAACTACTACCAGAGACATGCCATCAATATCGCTCTTGAACATCATGTCGACTGGGTTCCGGTCGTGATGTACCTACTGAACAACATCAAAGATAACTATGAACGTTCTTCCACTTACGGGAGTTACATTGAACCCGGTACTGTTGTCAGATGCGATGGAACGGATCGTCACCATCGTCACAAACCGGACCTGTCCGTCACATTCGTTTCCTTTCCCTTTTTTGATGTGGGACATGGAAACTCACTCGAGACTCCTAACGACGAATTGCTCCATCTGACCAGAAGTCTGTTTCAGCATTCCTATCCACATGAAGTTACCAAGGATCGAGATGACGGCCAACAATTTCGCAAGTTTAGACAGACTCGAAGTGGGCAGTATTTACGAGTACCTCAACTATGGGCACTCATATTGAACTCTACTACGATCATCACATGCGGTCCGACCTCACTTGTGGAAACTGCAAGTTGGCTTGAGATTGTTCCTGAGGTTAGCCTTGTTAGCACGACACAAAAGCTGATCCACGTAACGGACTTTCACAAGCGTGTCACTGTCTTGCCACCTGAGCAGTGCGAATCATACCTCGAACTCAGACGGATAATTCAAGAAGAGTGTCTCTCAAAAATTGCAGAGCACATCGATATGTGCACCCTCCACCTGGGCGACAGCGAAGCGGCCATCGATCCTAGTCTATGGCCTTCGCTTCTGAACAATACGCAGACAGCGTTTCTTTACATACGTATCAGTCGCAAGAGTCGAGCAATCACGGCACCAGGCGATGATACAGCACGCATCGAAGCGCCTGACGTGCAGAAAATGATTGAGTACACAGACCTTGGATCTGACGACGAAGCAGTTACAGGCAAGGAGCTGACTTTGTATACCGGGGGACTTCGGTGAGTTTTGCCTGCGCACTCGATGCGTGCAGTGCGACCTTGTTAACACCCCTAGAAATAAGGCAAGCCCTCGACTCGGAAAGCCATTGGAAGGTGCCAGCTCCAGTCGAGTACGTCTTGAGGATGAGGGTTATGTTATCAACAAAGAGCAGTCTCTGGAAGACAGCAAGTCCGTCTTTTTAACTGGTGGACGGCCAAAAATCTTCAGACGTCCAACAATAGCGGACGCTGAGATGGAGAAGGTCGACACTAGTGATGATTCATCTTTAGGCCCAAGCTATGAGAGCGACCAACCCAAGGAGGATTACTACGATGAAGATTCTGAAGAGGATGAACGCACGTTCCCGATCTCTATAGGCAAACAAGTCCGCTTCCAATCTGTACAATCGGATGAGGAGTGGGAGAGTGACTTGTCTTCACATGACCAAAGTGCGTCTTCCGACAACCTCGTGCACGTCACCGATGGCAATGAAGATGACATTGTAGCCGGGACTGCACGCGCAGACTCCGATGTATCTAGTATTACTCCCGCTAAATTTCCCAACTCTCCGAGAGCTACGCCGGACGAGATGGCGCTTGTGAGGTGGAGCGACCCCCTCAGTTCCATCAGACAAGCTGCCTACAGATCTTTTCAAGCGAGAGTGGACGATTATGAATCTTCCGCCAGCGCCAGCGAGGATGAGTTACCTGACGATCAATCTGACTTCTTCATTGCGGATCCTTACGATACGCCACAGATGTCGGGTCGCACAGCATCTCCAGCATCTGAGTCAGACAGATATTGGGACGGCCATATCCCAATCGAGCATGATGAGTCTTCTGATCCTGCAAGGGATAAGGACAGTGTCAGCTATCGCAATAAGCGGGACAAGATCGAAGGATCCGATGTCCAGCAAACGATTGAGTCAACACCAAGGAGCGCAACGGAACAAGATTTGAAACAGGTCATTAGAGACGAGATTGGGGCAGCGTTGAAACACAATGATGACCAAGTTGAGGCTCGGTATCAGAAGCGCCACGAAGAAGCAATGCGCACAAGACTTGCGCAATTCGGATTTCAAGAGAACCAGATTCAAGCGATGCTACATCCCGATAAATCGCAGAACCAATCCGTTGATACGCCAATAAAGACTGCTCCAACGTATGCAAAGATCCGCAGGGAACACCTCGATATCGAGACTCTGCATTATTACGACATACCCTACGAGTATGATGTAGATCCTAACTATATCATCATCCTACGCGAGATGACTCGAAACGAGACTGACATTCTGTTTGAGCACACACGTCGACTGCGCTCGAACCAGGGAGAACGCTTGTACATTGAGGCAGATGGGCGCGATCGCCGTGGCAAGAAAGAGTATGCTTTTGTGCGCAGGAAGTCCAGGTCGAAATCTCGTAGCTACGTGCATCCGCCAACAGAGAACGATGCTGGGAACCCACAGCCGAGTTCTACATTTGGCTCCGGTTCCAAGAAGCGGGAGGACTCACCAGATTTTGTGAGCGAGCGATTCAATGTGGATTTACGTGTGCCACCTTTCCTGGCTTGGCCGACTACTCTTGAGGAGCGTGACGTTAAAGGAACTTCAATGCAAGCTGGTAAAAGACCCTCCGGTGTTGAAGCTGATGAAAGCTTGCGGATCAAGCTTACTCTTCTTGCGATCAAGGATCGTATATGCAAAGAAGACGACCAGTACAGACAGAGGAGGATGCCGTCTTCCAATCTGATTATATACAAGTCGGGTGGTACCACCGTGGAGATTCCCAGAAGCTCGTGCCCAAAGAGAATGTTCGGCGAAGTCGATCTTAGTCCGATGTCCACAATGAATCGCGAACTTGGAACCGGTTTCACAAATTTGCAGAAAGAGCTTGCGTTTTTGCAATCAAAACAAGCCAAAGCAGATACAAACGCAAACCCTGAGGTAGCGGTTGCACCGAAAACGCCCATCGCCTCACAAGGCCGCGATCATGTACAGTTTTCAGAACGACGCGTTATCCCCTGGCAAATGGCAAAACTATGCATGAGGAGGGATGCTCTGGTTTCGACGTTACGGGAATTAATCAGTCAGTTTGTGCCAGAATTCTTCGATCATGCACTGATTCAGCGATGCTGGGGTTCTGTTGAGACTATAAGTAAGGTATGTGATTACCTGTTCTTCTCGAATATCCTGCATTGGAGCGCGGGGTCGTGTGGGCGCTGATCTTGTTTACACCATTAGGTCCTCATCAAAGTCCGTGAGCAAAACGAGGAGGTCCAGCGAAAAGAGTCAGATCCAAACGTCCCTACCATCGTACACATTGTCAGGGAGGTCCCAAGTGACGGCTACCTGGACTTCCACCAGATTACACAACTGAGTAAACCCATTGCACAGTGTCGATCGTGTCGTAGAGAGGAACGTTACCCGGATGTTGATGATGCACTGGCCCACCTACGGCAAGCTCATACGAAGTTTCGTACAGAGACCGGAGCACCTGCAAACGGACAGCTTGCTCATTGGCTAGTCTCATCTTCTGTACAGGGGATGGAACGCAGCAACGAGCGGCTACTCGAGTTCGTCAAGGTCCTCCAGCAATGCACCAGGAAACTGCTTTCCAAAGCAATCGAAATACGAAGCAGCGTGACGGGCAAAGACAATCGGAAAGGTAACAAATATCTGCTCCCGACCGCTCTAGTCAAGGCTGCCGAGAAGATCTTCCAGTACATCTACTACTCCGCGTACAGTATTGAAGAATGGCATAAACGAGGACTCGCACCCGCCGCCCCAAGTACTTTACCACCCTTATTGGCGGATCGAACAGATGTTACTGGTGCGGAATACTTTGCCAAAATTGCTGATATCGCCATGTCCAATGCCCGAGATGAACTGATGCTTATGACACATACCGGAGAGAGTCGAGATCCCGTCTTGCACATTCGCACTACCCCAGAAAGTAATGTTCTTGTGTCACTCTTCTGTCTCATGACTCGACCCATACTGGAAGGACTCGAGATTGACAAGCTCTACCGAGAGCATCTGGTGCGCTTAGTAAGTCAATCTGGTTGTGGACAGCCCTCGTCGTAACTGACCACTCTGTACCAGCGTTATGAAGCCAGTCGGAAGCCTACGAAGCGCATCCTCCGCGAGGTTTATCTATTGAAAGATGAGATGGAGGTCGTTGTTTCCGTGGTAAAACAGCAGAAGAATACCATACGTGCTTTTGGAGAGGTCCTCGATAGTGATTCTTTTCGAATCACAAACCAGGTTCGCATCGAAGCATGGAGAACTCTTGAAAATCCGTCGGTCAAAGGATTCCTGAAAACCTACGATTCCGCGTTGAAAAAAGAGATCCAAGCCCTCTACAAAGAGGCTGACAAGCTTGCCGAATCTCTTCGACACAACATCGCCATTGCTGAGGAAGGCAACTCGAAAGCTATCCTGATTTTCACGTTAGTGACGATTGTGTTTTTGCCTCTGTCGTTTGTCTCCTCTGTATTTGGGATGAACACTGTCGACGTCCGAGACATGGCTAGCACACAGACGCTCTTTTGGGCGGTCGCACTTCCAGTAACTGCAGTTGTTGGTGGTTTGTCCCTGCTGGCTGCGTATGGCGGCCCGTCATTGCAGCGACACATACAAAACTTGAAAAAGATAAAGATCGAGGTTCAGTTCTTCACCTTCAAGAGGCAACGCTCAGATGACGAGGAACGACCACGTCTTGACCACGAGGAAAAGACTCGCCAGGTACGAAAGAGTGATGGTCGAAGGAAAAGAGGCTTCGTTGAAGTTACAAAGCGAGAGATTTTGCTTGGGAGGGAAACAAACAAGCAGTTACCGACACGCCCCACGAGAAACGTCACTTTGGGAGATATGTTCTTTCGTTAGTCAATGTACATAGAGGAAGAGATGAGAGAAAAGCAGACCAGTCACTTGCCTAGCATTCAATCTTAATTGTTGGAGTGTTGACCATTCTCAAAATCACGAGTGCTTACGGGGCTCCGGCGGCACGCATACGTCGCCAATGGCGTCCAACAACCTGGAAGCCCGTACCTCCAGCCATGAACGCACCATCTCCGTGTGGAACTACCTGGAACAGTTCAATTGGCTAACGTACATGCAGCTGGCCTGTAGGCGAAGAGGTTTAATCCAAAGCAGATGATCCTGCTGAAACTCAACCCAAGGCCACAGCCAAAGCCCTCAGATTGTGCTTACCGAACTCCAACAGACCGGAACTCAATATGTGTTGATGTACTATTGAACCAGCATATTGCTACACATATTCAACATCCACTCGCATTTCCTTCACGCAGAAGACTATCTTCAACATCTACACGTTATTGAACACTTCTCCGAGCTTTGTCCCAGCAAATCAGGGAATGCAAATAAGTTCGTGAGTACAGAAGGTTTTCGCGAATGTCAACCCTTTACAGTGGCACGCGAAGAAGCAGTGCTGAAGAGGGAAACCGACTAACCGGTGGCATTGCGAAAAGAGGTCGTTTCCGTGATCTACATGTGAGCAACACGACAACAGCTCGTGTCACAGAGGCTTTGTGACAGATGATAAGGCGGCAAGGCTGACTGCGCAATAAGCGGGGATACGAGGCTGTGTCGGCAACAACGTTTGTTGGTTTCAGGTAGCTACCATCTCATGTCTAATTAGATTATTTCTTTGTGCCTTGCTTGTTATCTTAGACACAACAAGTGTACTAGGTGCCTATATGAAGGCACCTAATCACTCGTAGATAACATCATTCAATTTATCTCATGTTCTCTGATGCCTAGTTCCAATAACGTTCCCTTTGAACAAGCGTGGCACGCTTGATGCAGAAACGCCAAGATTGCACTTTTCGTGTGGCGGCGCAATGCGAAAGATGTCAACAATTCGGAGCCTGGTCTTCGGCTTGATGTGCTTTGATCCCTCAAGCCTTGTATGCGCTCAAAAATGTGCAGATAAGCGTTTTTCTGCCGCTATAACACCCACCCTCTTAACCTAAGGCAGATACCAATTGTCCGTAAAGGCTTTTCGAGGACTCGTTAACGTCCTGTAGGTCATATGTTATGCCAGTTCATACGACCCATATGGTGTCACATGCAGGACGATCTCTGTATACTGCTGACTGCTGCTGCTTGGCTTGTTCTGATGTATATAACCGGTCCTTCTTCATAAAACAACACAGTCTTCATCAACCATAACCCTTACACATGTGATGATACTTGGCGTCCGCTATCCAGCCGACATCCTCTGCGGCTCTGGAGTTGATCTAGCAGCGCAAGCTAGTGGTGGCTCTCATTGGTCGCACATTGATGCACTCGGCCATAGGGTTGACACTGATTGGTGTCGCGATCTCGGTTGGCTGCACGTCATGGCATCTCGGCCTCCTTCTTCTCCTCTAGCTTTCTCTTGTCCAAATCTGATTTCATCGGCCCGGATGGACCCCAGAAGCGTTGAGTCTTAGGCGCTTTCTGCCAGCGCTTTGGTATCAGGAACCTGGTCATCCAGAACCGTGAGACCCATGTGAAAACATTTGGGCATCCAGCGGATACCCAGTTACAGCAGACAACTCCAATGTAGATAGGCAGAACGACGAACAAAGTAACAAGAGAGCCTGCAAAGCGAGAAGCGAGGAAGTCGTCCGCAGCTTTGAACAGCATGACAGGTCCCACAATGAAACAAGGAAATTGAAGTATCAGCTTTTGGCGAATGGGCCAGGTTCGCGATGGCAGATAGCCCTTCAGTTCTCGGACTACGATGTCCTTGATATCGGCGTTCTCGGTTGCTTCGAAGGATGCAACGAGGTCAATGTCATGTTCATCAAGTCTCATCTGTTCGTAAACTACAGGCGTCCGGGTATGATCCTGGAGTATATCATTCTTATTCAATGGGTCAGCCCAGCTATCAGATGCATGATCGAATGCGCGATCGATAGCTACGCCTCTCCAGAACTCCACGACGCCAGGTCCTGGAATGACTGCGCGTATGTCGACATCGGTTGTCCACTTATGAAACGTGTGTTGAATCAGGTGACGATCTACCTCGTGAAACCAGCCCTGGCTGATGTGCTCGTCTTCTCGTCCAGCGGGAACCATGGTAGATGCGGACCAGAGATCCGCAAAGTATGGAGACCAGGTATTGTTGCGACCAGTAGCGCGTTCATTCCATACTCTCGCGAAGTTGAAATGTCCTGCCAGCTCGAAAGGTCTGTCGCGGTAATATGATTCATGTGGTGCCAGAAGTATCTGAACTTTGTTGTACAAACGAGCAAACTGCCAATGGAACAGGACAGAGGTACAGTCAGAACACCAGTCTGCATCGAGCGCACGCTGGTCTGTTCTTTGAAATGGCTCTACATCCCACGCAGCAACGACCGGCTTTCCGGCTGCGAGAGTGTTCTGAATGTATGTTGCTCGCTCTTCGACGGAAACAGAAGGAAATGGCAGCGCTAGCCAGACAATAGATAGGACGACTGAGAGGCACCAAACCAACGCTACTACTAGTTTGAAGACACGCCAGAGCGTAATCCTCAGCATGCTGAAGGTCGTCTATAGCCTGGATGTGGGCGTGGGGCGTTGAGTTTGGGGTGCCGGCAGCGGGGAAGATCTTTAAGCGAGGCTGAAAAGTGGGGCGCCTGAACTCCGAGAGTGCACCTACCTGCCACCTTTGCCTTAAGCAACAGGCAGCAAGCACCATACAGGTCGTAGAGTCGTCTGAAGTATAGAGACGAGGATGACAAGTCTTTTAGATCATACGACAAGATCAGTCGCCAAGGAGTGCATTGCGGTTGTAAAGAATGAGCTCCTGAGCAGATCGTCGCTCTGACGCATTCAACCCTACCATCTTACGCCGCCACGTCTGTGACTACCACTTTGACGAACTTCGACTATGCGGCTCGACGAGTATGCCCAGATGAGGACAATGCAACACGAACGAACTTCTGGATAGACAACTTGGAGTTGCTGCTGAACATCTCTCCGCGTGGGGATCCGGATCACCAAGCCGGAGGCTGCGTGCCATGGCTGCACAACGTCTTTCATCGGCATTCGCCAGAGACGTATGGTCGTACAAATAGAGCTCAAAGAACTCAAGTCCTTCAGCTGTATTGACCTCTAATTCATCTCTGTTACGATCACATCAACCATGGCCACAACAACGGCAACCTCCACAGCGACAGATCCCCCCTCTACAATGCGCGCCTGGCAATGGAGCACCTGCACCACCACCCTCGAAGACGCACTCACACTGAACACCTCAGCACCACTTCCAAGTCGACCATTGGGCCCAGGGGAATATCTCATTAAAGTCCACGCCGCCTCCCTGAACCCTGTGGACTACAAGCTCGCCGAGCTCCCCATCGTGGGCCGCATGGCCATCCCCAAACCCGCCACCCCCGGGCTGGACTACTCCGGTGTCGTCGCCAAAACTGGCCCTGCATCATCCTTTAAAGTTGGGCAACGTGTCTTCGGCAAACTGGAGCCCAAACAACAATACGGCACGCTGGGCGAGTACATCATCGGCTCAGCCGCCGGAACCGTACCTTTACCCGACAGCGTGTCATTCGAAGAGGGCGCGACGCTGGGCGTGTGCGGATTAGTTACTTATCAGTGCCTTGTTAAGAACGTCAAGAAGGGGGATAGGGTGTTGGTTAACGGAGGGAGTGGTGGGACGGGGACATTTGCAGTGCAGATTGCGAAGGGGCTGGGGTGCGAGGTTGTTACGACGTGCTCTGGTGAGTTTCTTACTTCTGGAGATGAGGGGGGGAGGTAAGTGCTAATTTGTGTGTAGGGGCGAATGTGCAGTTGTGTAGGGATTTGGGGGCGGATGAGGTTATTGATTATCGCGCGGAGAGTGTGACAAGTGTGCTGGATAAGAGTGAGAAGAAATTCGATTTCATCCTCGACAGCGTTGGCGAGCCGGTGGAACTGTACTGGAAAGCGCCGAATTTCACCAAGCCTGGGGCAAAGTATGTTCAGATCGGGTCACAGGTCAGCCTCGGGTTCATATACGACCTGGCTTTCAGGTTTATAGTGCCTACTTGGCTAGGAGGCGGTCAGAGGCCATTCTCGTTTGCTTTTGCGTCGACGAATTTCGATGACTATCAGGGTCTGGCAGATCTGGTGGTGAAGGGCAAGATCAAGCCGGTGATCGATGAGATGTTCGAGCTTGAGAATACGCCAGAGGCGTATAGGAAGCTGAGAACAGGGCGAGCGAAGGGGAAGATCGTTGTAAGAGTGGCAAATAAGTCGTGAGCAGGAAGAGCAGTCGGACTTCAGAAATTATGAGCTCATTGGCATTCTACATCTAGCATACCACTCCAGTATGACGCTGAGAGAGAGCAAAGCACAGGCACAATGAGCCACTTTGATTGATAGAGCTTATCCAACTTATTCTTATCTAGTCGCAATCCAGTCTACGCAGCCTGACTTGCCGCCTGCTGAGGTCTTCCCTCCGCCTTCTCCGGCAGCAATCTCAACAACCCTATCAACCCAAGCGCCAGTATCACATTGAACAACCAGAACAACTGACCTCCGAGAATGTGGTACTTGACGCCAATAGCGTACACACTCGTAGCCAGCGCCGGCGCCACAGCCCTCACTCCACTCGATAGCGCAAGGGTGATCGCGTTCAACGTACCGAACGTCTCATGGCTGGGTGCAATGTCGTTGACAGCGAGCTGAACCGCTGTGAACGCCATGGCTATACCACTTCCGAGTGCCAGTGTAGGAGGAGCGGTAGTCCAGAACGCAATCTTCTGATCATGGCGAAGGAGGAAGTTGAACCAAGGGTTAATGGCGAAGAAGATAGGCCACGCCCATACAGCGAGGCGTAGGATCTGGCCAGTGCCAATGCGTTTGTGCAGAGCCGGGAAGACCAAGAGAAGCCATGCTGCCTGCGAGAGGCCTGAAAATCCGATGACTGCGGCAATGAGCTCGGGAGGAAAGCCGAGGCCGCCGAGCGAGATGGGCGTGTAGAGGAAAACGGGGTTAACCGCTGTAAATGTGAAGGCTAGGAGCGCGATGTATTCGAAGATGAGGATGACTACGGCGACGCCAGGGGCTTTGATGAGCTGCCACATCGTCATTGGGGCTTCGGTGGATTTCTTCTTATCTTTGTGGATGTGGAGGGTCTGAGGCTAGTTAGTGATAACTTGTGGTAGTGAAGGACATGACCATACCTCTTTAACGAACAACACCGTCGTTAAGGTTGCAGAGAGAGTCACAGCAGAGATGACTAGTCCAGGCAGTATGTACGGATAGACCCGAAAGAACTGGTACCCAAAGACACGGGGGTACTTCTCAGCTGGTCTCTCCAACACACCTCCTACATGAAGGTCAGCAACTCGCATCAACATCTGACCCGCATTACTCACCCAATAGCGGTCCAACGAAGATACCCAAGTTCCCTGCAAATGCAAAATAGCTAAATGCCCTAGCCTGTGTATGCCTCGTACTATTCTCACTGAACATAGTCCTGAGCGTGACCACCGTGCCAGCGAAAACACCTGCAAAACATCTCGCAACAATCATCTGCGTGATGCTCTGACTCATGCCAAACAGCGTCGTCGCGACTGCAATGCCCAGTAAACTGAACACCAGCACCGGCTTGCGACCATAGCGGTCCGATGCTTTTCCCCAGAAGATCATGACACACATCTGTGTGAATGAAAAGAGGGATTCGATGAGTCCGGAGTAGAAGCCAACATCCTCTTTCTCAATTCCGCCCACATGTTCGATCATGGAGTTGATGTAGGGGAAAATAGAGAAGAAAGCTACTGGTTCGATGACACGAGTGTAGCAGAGCAGAAAGATCTGAGTTCGTGGTAGTGGTGCATTCTCGTCATCCGCATGGGCTCCATCTGTGCTGGTAACTAGGCTCGGTGGATCAACCAGTTCTGGGGTGGGACCGGCCTCGACGGAAGCAAGTAGAGGTGTTGTCTCGTCGCCGGCTTTGACGCCAGGTTCATCTGCTCGGTCGGTTCTTGAAGACATTCCAATGGATGACTGTAGTGCTTGATTGACGGTGCTTTGCCTCCAACCGAAAGGTGCAACAAAAAGAGTTTAATGTCCAAAGTATATGGAGGGAACTAATTGATCTGTGGGAGTCATAACATGAATGACGAGCGAATTGAGGCTTTTAAGTACCGGTCTCGAAGGATGCGTCACGAATTATGCCTGCTCAGGCTTCAAAAGCTGACGATTGTTATCGCGCTAGCGAGCACGGACCTTCCTAATTGGGCAATCAATTTCCATGTCCACTGCAAGTTTGATACTGTCACGCTGCTCACGAGCAGAACAGCACAAGCAGTATTGTCGTGAATCATAGAGAGCGGTCAAGCTCAGCAACCCACAGCCATGCGTATTGGTCGGCCAAATCACAATGAGTGGCCGAGCAAAGCTCCGGCAAAGGAGCCCGCAAGCACGTGATGTAAGCATTCAATTTGGTCACAATGCGATCTGGGTAGTACAAGATATGAAAATGTCCAGGTTCTAAGCTACAATCTTAAGATCCTATCACACCTCCACGTATGAGCTCAAGCTGCTCCATAACTTAAACACCCAATCGCTCGCCAGCTTTGCCTTTTTGTGAACAACCGTTATGCATGAAACCCCGGGGTAACAGAGCGCCAATACAACGTTGCCTCCGCTACCAGGCTTGTCATAATCTCGAGAATCGTACGCAGGAAGACACTGGAAGGAAAATCGTCAGTCGGTGGGATCGTATCGGCGCGAGATTTGCAGTACCTTAGAAGCACTTGCGGTGGACGATGGAAGGACCGCTCTCGTCGTACTCCTGCTTTGAGATCCACATCTGCTGGAAGGTGGAGAGGGAAGCAAGAATGGAACCACCGATCCAGACGGAGTACTTGCGCTCGGGAGGAGCAATGATCTTGACCTTCATGGAGGAAGGAGCAAGAGCAGTGATCTCCTTCTGCATACGATCGGAGATACCGGGGTACATGGTGGTACCACCAGACTGGGGCTGTTAGCTCACGTTTGCAGATGATTCAGAAAACACGTACCATGACAATGTTGCCGTACAGGTCCTTCCTGACGTCGACATCGCACTTCATGATGGAGTTGAAAGTGGTAACGTGGATACCACCGCTCTCAAGACCAAGGACGGAAGGCTGGAAGAGAGCCTCAGGAGCACGGAAGCGCTCGTTACCAATGGTGATGACCTGACCGTCAGGAAGCTCGTAGGACTTCTCGAGGCTAGAGCTCTGGCTGGCGGTCTGGATCTCCTGCTCGAAGTCGAGGGCGACGTAGCAGAGCTTCTCCTTGATGTCACGAACGATTTCGCGCTCGGCGGTGGTGGAGAAAGTGTAACCACGCTCAGCAAGGATCTTCATGAGGTAGTCAGTCAAATCGCGACCAGCCATGTCGACACGGGAAATGGCGTGGGGAAGAGCGAAACCCTCGTAGATGGGGACAACGTGGGTGACACCGTCACCGGAGTCGAGAACGATACCGGTGGTACGACCGGAGGCGTACAGGGAGAGGACAGCCTGGATGGAGACGTAGAACGCGGGGGCGTTGAATGTCTCGAAAACAATCTGTGTCATCTTCTCACGGTTGGACTTGGGGTTGATGGGAGCCTCGGTGAGCAGGACGGGGTGCTCCTCGGGGGCGACACGCAGCTCGTTGTAGAAGGTGTGGTGCCAGATCTTCTCCATGTCGTCCCAGTTGGTGACAACACCGTGCTCGATGGGGTATCGCAGAGTCAGGATACCACGCTTCGACTGTGCCTCATCACCGACGTAGGAGTCCTTCTGTCCCATACCGATCATGATACTGCATCGCTGTTAGCTCGAATTGGGCAGGAGCTGCCGGGGAAGAGCGTCATACCCATGGTGACGGGGGCGACCGACAATGGAGGCTGCATAGTGTCAGAATATGGTTCACAGGTGTTGTCTGGCTGCAGAGCTGGCGCAATGGAGCGCTACTGGTGCCAGGTGGCGGGTTGGGGAACTTACGGAAGACTGCTCGGGGCGCATCATCACCGGCGAAACCGGCCTTGCACATACCCGAACTATCAATTGTCAGCTCGCATCCATCAAGTATCCATCGCTCGTGCGGCCCTGTCGCAGGGCTGGTGCGGCTCGTCGACGTCGTGGGCGATGCCAATGCAGACAGCCCCTCCACGACAGGGATGGCAGGAGTTCGATGTTGGGGGGTATGATCTCACCCATTGTCGATGACGAGGGCTGCAACTTCCTCTACATTGAGAAACAAACGTTAGCAGAGCTCATTGAGATAGAGGCGCATCGCCAGGGGGTGGCCGGCGGCGATGCTGGGGGGGCGGTGGGCTCAGCTGCTTACCTTCCATATTGGCTGATTAGGTGGTAGATTAGGAGTAGGTAGAGCTGTGTGGGCGGAGTGCAATATGTACTCTCTGCGAAAGAGAGAGTCAGCAAGAGGAGGACAGGTTGCCGTAGGTCGGGCTTTAGATAGAAACGCGGATGTCGGGGAAGCTTACGGGTGCGGTGGTGGTTGTGGTTAAGGTCTTGCAGAGTGCGCGAGGCGAGTGGGTGCCCACTTGCTGAAATAAGCGGGCCGGCCTTGCCCAGACAGAAGGAGCGGCGAGGTTGGTGAAGGGGGCTTTGCACGAACAGGCAAGATCCAACGGAAGTGCAGACAGCGTCACTTTCAAGGCATTCAATGCATGTAATTTTTGCAGCTGAAGCTGCATTGAGCATTTTATACTCGCATTGCAGTGCTTCTAGGCATCACAGTTTCTATTCTGGTGGTGTACGCAAGCTCTCCCGCCACAGCATGAGGATGGTACACCTGTACACGCATATCTGCCCCCAAGGCAGCGCCTTAACTGCTTGGCGGTCAACAGCGATGATGATTACTGATGGCAAGGGCACTGCGATGCGTACGGCGTGGGCTTGGGCTGCGAGTGCTCGTGCCAGACCGCCACTGGCATGAAGCTGCGGGAGCATTGCGATCCCCAGCCATCCGCAGCTGCTCACCGCCAACTCTCAACATCCCCGCCAGAAATACGGGTCAAGGTCACGTGGTGAGGGGCACTTACGGGACCGCGGGACCACGCAAGGCGAGCATCAATACGACGACATCCTTTGCATACGATATACGCGGTGTTTGCAGTCGTTCAAACAGTGATTCTTGTATTTCGTGAGGTGACATTCGGTTTGCAGACGTCGAATTTGTGCACTTTGGCCTTGAGTTGTTGCTGTTTGACAGCTGCCAGCCATATGGAAGGCGCGCGAATATGGTCGTACCTTCCCGCAGCGTTGGCGCAAAACCGAATCTGCGTCATCCCGCCAAATTTACTCCAGATGTTCAAATATCAGTGACCCTGGCACAACCCAACACTCTATACCACTCAGTCGAATCTTATCACACCATACACAATGAACGACCCCAATCTGAACACGCTCCTCAAGTGGGGTGTCGAAAACTCTAATGTCTCGGAAGCTGCAGAGGCGCCTAAAACGCAATTGACCCCAGAAGCTCTCGCAGCTTTGTTTGGCGGTAATCAGAAGTCGGACGCGCAGATGATGAAGGACAACATGGAGGTTATCAAGAGGGAGGACTGCGACATGGAGGACCGAATTACCGCATTCGACAACTTCGAGCAGCTCATTGAGAACCTCGACAACGCAAACAACCTCGAATCACTCGGCCTCTGGATCCCTCTGATCGAGCAATTGGAGAACAAGGAAGCTGAGCTGAGGAGGTTTGCAGCATGGTGCATTGGTACCGCAGTGCAAAACAACATCAAGACCCAGGAAAAGGTAGGGTGATATATGCTCTGTAAATCTTGTGAACGGTCGCTGACAGCATATAGCTCCTGGTGCTCGGCGCCATCCCAACCCTAGTACGCATGGCGACAGGGAACGACGAGACGAAGGTCAAGAAGAAGGCCATTACAGCGCTCTCGTCCTCAGTTAGGAACTTCCAGCCCGCGCTTGACGACGCCGTGTTGCACGTACCTGCGGACTTCAAGCCTTCAGGCAAGCTCGATGCAAACGATATGGACTCGGTGGACATTTTGATCAACAAGCTCCGCGAGGCTTTGTGAGACGATCGTAAGCTGCATTGTATCGGCGTTCCGGTTCTAGACATGGTTTAGCATGATGGCGGCGTTTTGATCACCACGGTGACATGGGAAAGGATATGTAGACATACTGTCGATGATTCGGCGGATCCATCTACAAGCTGCGCAAAATATACGCGCACTCGAGTGCTCTTCTCAAGCATGTGATATCCTATCTTCTTGCTGTGCGTTCCTCCAGATGTATACTTCACAATACTTCCAACACTAGCCCTACCAAATCACTGAACTCTGTTCTTCCGCTCATGTCCTTGTCCAGTCCCATGCCGAGCACTACCATCCGTGTCTCCCTGTCGTTCTGCGTCTTGATAGCACTGGCGATCTGAGTCGCAAGGGTCTGGCCCAAAACTTCGAGCTCTGGAATTGTGCCACCGAGGATTGTGGTTGCAGTGAGGTGGTGCATAGGCAGGAGACTGGACGTGGGGTCTTCGTCGTCGCGATCGAGAAAGGCTTGCGATGTCATTGAAGCGTCGGTCGCCGAGATGTCGAGTGGTACGTGTACCTGCGAACACTAAATCAGTTTCTGTGGTCATTGTAGCCAGAGGTAGCCAGAGGGCTTACCCAGTGGGCCAGACGGCCTTGTTGGGTGACAGTAATAAGAATTTTGTCTGCGAATGACATGGACGTTGCAGTTGTCTCCATGCCCTTTATGCTTGACGAAACAGACTTCGAACGTGCTGGGAACGGTGCAGGTGTGACTGTGTAGTCTCCCGTTGCTGTCGTCATATTCAAACAGTGGCTGATGCAGTGTGTAGAACGTGACTTAATTACGCGCGATAGTGCACGAGGATGGCTACAATGTTGCTTGGGTTTGGAGGGGTCCAATCGGGTGGGTGGAGACATTGAGCTCTCGGGAGTGATGCGGAGGCCACTCACCGCCCGGCGCTAGCGAACCTAGCGTGCTCCGAGTTGCCGATCCCCGCCAAAATTTTGGAAGTTTGGAGAATACAGCAACTTCAAGTCCTTGCGTAGGACCACAACAAAGGATGCCAAAGTTCGTTCCCCGACAGCGAAAGCATAAGGCCGTCGCGCGCCAGAAAGTGGTTCACACTGAGCCTGCTGAGGAGAATGCCGAGCAAATCCTGCCGGCCGAGCAGCGAGAGCGCGATGAGCGGCGGCGCGCAATGAAAGATGAGCTTGTGCGCGAATCGCAAAGCAAAATGAGCGGGAAGAAGAAGAAGCGCTTGGATAAATATATTGACACCAAGCTCAAGAAGGAAGAGAATCTGGAACTACTCAAAAAATTGGCTTCGCAATCACACAAGGTCGACACCAGTCTCTTTCAGAGCTCCAAGAAATTGGGCAGTGGCGGCGATACCAAGCGAGAGGCTCTCAGGCGCGCATTGGCTGAGCGACGAGCTGGTGTGGATGTGGAGAAGAACGAGGGACTGCTATTCGAGGAGCACACTGTCAGGGAACCAGAGATCGAGAGCTCGGCTTCTGAAGACGATCACGAGATTCAGGGTGCGCCCACACTACCTAAAAAACCGCCGAAGACCTCCACACCTTCCTCGCGCAAACGAAGTCGGTCGCCATCAAAGTCACCAGAACCCGCGCCCACTGCACCCTCCGAACCTACTACTACTACAACATCGGTCGGCAGCTTCGGCCTCTTCGGAGGTGGTTTGAAGCGTCCTCTCGAGCTTGACGAGTCAGGCAAGCCGGTCATACAAGTCAGAAAGCGTAGAAAGGCCAAGGGAAAGCCCGTTGTCATCGAGGAAGCGGTGGCATGGGAAGGCTTCAGCTCGGACGAGCAGGAGGCTAATAATAAGGAGGCCGAGGCCAACGGCGCAGATGCAGCGGACTCGACAGAGGAGTCAGATATCGAAGAAGATGAAGAGAGCGCAGACTCTGAATCGGAAGGTTCAGACGGCTCAGAAGGGTCAGAGGAGGACTCATCAGAAGACAGCGACAGCGACAGCGACAGCGACAGCGACAGCGACAGCGACAGCGACAGCGACAGCGACAGCAGCCTCGATGATGAGGAGAAAAAGATCGCCAGGAAGGAACGGACATCAGCTTTTAAGGCTTGGGCGACGAGTCAAAGAAACGAACAGATCGGATTTGTACCGTCGAATCAACTCGAACACACAATACCAGCGAAGCCTGCGAACTTCATGCCGAGAGCGCCCGAGCAAGATCCCCTGCCTCCAGAACTCGAAACAAAGACAGCGACCGACGCAACAAGGAAGTCATACAGTGTTGCTGTGGAAAGAACACCTGAGATTCAGGAAGCTAGGTTGCAGCTCCCGGTTGTAGCAGAGGAGCAGAAGATCATGGAGGCAATACACAACAACGACGTGGTCGTGGTCTGGGGAGCTACTGGTAGTGGTAAGACCACGCAGGTACCGCAGTTCCTCTTTGAAGCAGGCTACGGTGCGCCAGATGGGCCTACACCAGGTATGGTCGGTGTCACGCAGCCTCGACGTGTTGCGGCAGTCAGTATGTCGAAGCGAGTCGGTGACGAGCTGGGTAATCATGGCTCGAAGGTTGCCCATCAAATTCGATTCGACACTACAACGAACGCGAAGACTGCGGTGAAGTTCATGACTGATGGTGTTCTTCTGCGCGAGATCACACAAGATTTCATCCTGTCAAAGTACTCTGCAATCGTCATCGACGAGGCCCACGAGCGCAGCGTCAACACCGACATCCTCATTGGTATGCTCAGTAGGATCGTCGATCTACGAGCTGAGATGGCGAAGGAAAATCCCAAGGTCAAGCCTCTCAAGCTGGTCATCATGTCGGCTACTCTCAGAATATCGGACTTCACTGAGAACAAGCGTCTCTTCAGGAGTGAACCACCTCCACTACTAAAGGCTGAAGGCCGTCAATACACAGTCACCAACCACTTTGCCCGCCAGACACAGCGCGACTACGTTGAGGAGATGTATCGCAAGGTCGTCAGAGGACACCGCAAACTGCCACCTGGAGCCATGCTTATCTTCCTTACCGGCCAAGGCGAGATTGCTAATCTTGCAAAACGTCTTAAACAAGCATTTCCGTCGACACAAGGTCAGGACATAAAAACTGGCAAAGTACGGATCAACCCTGCCGAGGCGCCCGTTGAGACCGAGGATCTCGAATTTGGCCCCAATAATGACGACGAGGACAACGACGGTTCTGACTCTGAGGACTCCGTTATCATGGGTCTTGATGACGATGAAGAGGACAATGAATTCGACATCGACGAAGAGAAGCCCGAGGATACGGTGATGAACGTACACGTGCTGCCACTTTATTCACAACTGCCAACTAACCAGCAAATGCGCGTCTTCGAGCCGCCTCCAGAGGGATCTCGACTCATTGTTCTGGCTACCAACGTCGCGGAGACGAGTTTGACGATTCCTGGTGTCCGATACGTTTTCGATTGTGGCAGGGCGAAGGAGAAGAAGTACGATCTGATCACTGGCGTACAGAGCTTCGAGGTTGGGTGGATCAGCAAGGCAAGCGCCAACCAAAGAGCCGGTCGTGCTGGTCGTACTGGTCCTGGTCACTGCTACCGCCTGTACTCGTCTGCCGTCTTCGAGCGCGACTTTGAAGAGTATGCGGCGCCAGAGATATCTCGCACGCCGCTTGAGGGCGTGGTCCTGCAGCTGAAGAGCATGGGTGCACCTGTTGTCAACTTCCCATTCCCTACACCGCCCGATCGAGAGAGCCTTCAGCGCGCCGAGAACCTGCTCTCCCATCTCGGAGCTCTGTCGCCTGATGGCAAGGTTACCAAGCTTGGGCATGAGCTTTCTCTGTATCCCCTCAACCCTCGATTTGCGCGCATGCTGGCAATGGGCGTTGCCCAGAACCTCACGGCTGAGACCATCGCTCTAGTCGCTGCCTTGTCTGTACCAGAACTCGTCATCCCAGAGAACAAGCTTGGCCTTCGAGAGCCAACAAGAGATCCAGACGCCGTCCGCACCGAGCAAGACAACATCGAAGCCGAAGAGCGCTCTCGACTGCGCAAAGCCTACAACGCCGCCCTTGCCAAGTTGAGCGTCAACGCAAAGCAAAGCGACTGCATCAAGTATAGCAACGCTGTCTGTGCTTACGCGTACGAGAGCGACCCACAGCGCTTCTGCGAAGACATGTTCCTCAACGCCAAAGCCATGCACGAAGCCAGTCAGCTCCGTCAGCAGCTGACGAGCATCGTGCGCACGCATCGTCCGACTGCCATCGGCACATACCAGGCCAAGCTCCCGGCTCCATCAGAGAAAAGCATCAATCTTTTGACCCAAATTTGCGCAGCGGGCTTCATTGACCAAGTCGCCATGCGTGCGGACCTCGCTCCCACACCACCAGAGCTGGCCCGCAAGCCCAAGACAGCCATTGATGTGCCATACATCACGCTGCTCTCATCGAGCGATGCACGCTCCGATGACCCGAACGAGAAATACGTGTACCTCCACCCCTCAACACTTCTCGCGCGTACACCACCCGCCAAGCTGCCGGGCTATATCATCTACTCGCACCTCCAGCGCGCCTCCGCATCGTCTATCAACGGCGCAAAGACGCCGAAGACGCGCATGCACCCGCTCACGCCTGTCACGAGGCCTCAGCTCATCAACATCGCGCTTGGGACACCGCTGCTGCAGGCTTCGAAGCCGAAGGGTAAGACTGCAGAGTTGCCGCGGGCAAATGGTGCGCCTGAGCGCCGCGAGTGTGAGGTTGAGATGACGTTGCTGGGTGAGAAGGGAAGTCAAGGTTGGGGATTGGGTATCAGGAAGGTGGTGCAGAGAAAGGAGGGTGCTGGGAAGGGGTGGGTGGTTGAGAAGGTGCTTGCCTGATCGATGAGAAAGCGTTCAGGTACCTAAGGGCCTCCAGAGAGTATGTTGTTGTGGTAGGCACTTTACAGATACCCTGTTCCGATCGTACTAAATCTCACTATTGTTGGCACTGCAACTGTCCCGCCTATAAGTGTTTGCAGAAGACCAGGACCATCCCGTGACTTAAGACAGCAAATGATAGGCTGTCAGCTCTCCAGTCGCGGGGTGATCCTGGTCTTTTGCAAACAACCCGTATCAGAGCGTACTGTCACACAGCTGCGCCATGTGGTCGAAGGTAGGCGTTCGCCTAATTTTTTGAATCCTCCTTCCCAGTCAGCTCAACCTTTCTATACCGCCCACTTCTGACTCTACTACCCTTCGCACATATCAGCACGCATGAACTCGGACTACAGGAACTATCTTCCACAAATCGAATATAGTATAGTTTGTAAGAGATGCCGCGGCATAATATGGGATGGATCAAAGACCACGGTGTGCTCAGGGACCCAGCGGATTGAGGCACAGCAGTTCGAGCTCCCTCTTGACGAAGTGACCCTTACCAAGTCGAAATGCTGCATCTGTCGCTTTCTGGCTAGATTTCTGTCCTCCTATCTATACTCACCAAAGTCGTACCACACTCTTGTGTGGTATATCAGGGCGGAGGGTGGAAACGTTTAGCACCAGCCTTTCAGCACGCATATATTGGTTCCATCGTTGTGCATATCGCCGGCGATCAAGAACCTCTCGGACCTCGTAAAGAATGGGTCATAGTGATTTCCCGCCTCAAATCCGTGGCAACCGCAAGCATGTTCCAGCATCTCTCACTGCCGAAAGTACCTACTTCATGTATCAGGCAATAGGCTGGATCCTTGCGGCACCCATCTCGGACCATACAAGAAAGCATATCGATTACACTTGATCTGAGCTATAAGTATCTTTGGGTTGACAGATACGTGAGTGAATCAAGGCTGCTGGGCGATATTTGCTAACCTTGCTCACTGTATTGACCAGGAAGACGTATAGCAGAAAACCGAGCAGATAATGCAGATGGCCGGCATCTGTAGGGCGACGCAGCTCACAATTATTGCTGCTGCAGGGATTGATTTCACCTACGGCCTGCCTGGTGTGACATCAAATCTCCGACCAAGTCAGACAGTGTTCCATGAGACTATCGATTCACTCTGCTCGTCGGTCTTACCTCCAATACGAAACCTTGGAGACATGGTCGATTCAACATGGGCGCCTCGAGCTTGTTCCTTTCAGGAGAGCCTCCTTTCTAGAAGACGCCTGATATTCACTGAGCAACAAGTCATCTTTGTTTGAAACACGAGGGTCTTCCATAAATCAGCAGACGTGCAGGGAGCAACAGATCCCCGCGATCATCGCTGGTTGCAAGGCTGGGTACCATCTGGACACGACGAAATCAGAGCATCGAACAGTGGTGATCAAGGACATACATTACAAAGCATATTGATGAGCCTGAAAGAATACAGTTCAGGCAATCTATTGTTCGATAGTAACGCTTTGAAAGCTATCTCAATCGCTCTGGATGCTTTTTTGAAAGAAGACGAGCACCACCTCTGGGTGTACCATTTAGAGCTCTTGGCTCGGCATCAGCCACTGAAAAACAGGCACGACAAGATTTGGCAGAGCCTTACACCTCAAGACCCAGCGAAGCAGTTGAAATATGCCTACTTTGGCGGCATCCTGTCCCCTGCCGTCGCCGAACAGAATTTCCAAGCTGGTCCCCTTTGGGCTGGACTGGGGCACTGACAACTGGGCCACAAGAGGGAAGTGTAAAGGTATGTTTTCGTTGTGCACGCAAACCTTACCAAGGATACTGTGGAGCTGCATATAGAGCCGCGATGTAGACTTCACAAATATGTCGCAAGAACTCGAGTTCGTTGCTAGGACCGCGAGCGTACATGTCGGTGCTTTTAAACGCGCCTCTGCGAAAATTTGAGGTAAGAGAATATATGTTTTGGGATGACAGCTCAGTTTAATAACTCTCTGAAGGTTGTGATCATCAATGAGCACACATGGGCGTCTGAGCGCATTCCTTGTGTCGATCCCCTGGTTTTGAGGCTTCGAGGTGATCACTATGAGCCAGTCGGTTTTTGTTATTCACTCGAAGTTATCACATCGCATTTTCCGGGGTTCTGTATCCCTGCCCTGTAGGACGGTAATCGCCGTGTGGACGCGGCTTTCAGCAGCGTTCGAGAACAATTCAAGATTTGCATTGGAAACTTGGATCGTTAAAAGTGGTGGGAGAGCCTCTTTGAGGTAGAAAAAATATTCGAACAAGACAGCTGTCGGGCCAGGGCTGGCAACTTGAAGTCGGGTAAAGCAGCGCAAAGTAAGTATGGCTGATGTCACTTGGAAATGCTTTCAGAGTCACAAAACATGTGAAGACTGGGCCGCCCTCAGGGGGAATTAGAGTGACGAGATACGAGAAACTGGGGATGAAAATGCACGGGAAGATCTATTGTATGTACAGGAAAGTCAAAATGCAAAAATGTAGTCTCGAGGGATGCAAATCGACCAATTGCCGTAGGACACGTCTAACCAGAGTACACAGCCGGACCAGGGCTGACATACTTGAACGAAGAGTCGTAAATAGCCTTCGTGAACAGCGGATCAGTGATCTTGTAAGCACCAGGGAAGCTAACACCCGTCGGGTTCGCACTCCCCCCACCCGTAACCTTAACCTGAAAGCAGCTCACATACGGCTGCGGGTTACCCGCACCAGCATGGAGCGCAATCGCCTCAGCACGCACAAGGTAGTTGCCCGCAGCGATGTTCTTGGGCACAGTGAACGCGCGCTTGCCGCAGTTGGCATTGAGGATCTCAGTACCCCACGAGGCGGTGGTGCCGGTATAGCCGTCCTCAGCGACCTTGAAGAAGGAGCCGGTCGTTGCGGTCGTTGCGTCGGCTACCTTCGCCATGTAGACCAGGACGGGGCCATAGTGGGCGCCGCCGATGGCGGGGTTGGCGCAGGAGCGGTCGCCAGGTTGGGCGTGCATTTCTACGGTGAGGGAGGAGCCAGCTAATTTTGTCAGTCATGGTATATGTGTGGGCCATGGGGGTCTGGCATACCGGCGACTTCACAAACACCAGTCTGCGTAGCTGGGCCACGACCGCAAAACATATCGGCGGAGGTCAAACTCTCAACGGGGCTGTTGTCCTTGACAGTACGGACGCACTTGCCAGCCTGGTCGGTTGTGCCAACCCACAGTTCCTGCCATGTTGAGTGGGCGGAGACGGATGCCACAGCGGCGAGGAGAACGAATGCGGACTTCATCTTGAAATGTTCGACTGAGTAAGAAGCGAACGAAACGGGTGAGCGTTGAATACAAACTCAAACATGCTCGAACCTGCGCAGTATTTATGCAGTCCTGACCGACCGCACTTCGAGACAACATCGAACACCGCAAAGTCACCGGCCCGCAATCCCATCCCATCGTCATTTCCAATTTCCATAAGTGCATGTCTTGGACCATCTTACTGATATAGATTAGATGTTGCAACAGAGCCTGCTTGGCAACCGTAGCCTCATCTGCATGCATGCACGCCATTCGCCGGCAGATGTGTGGGTTCCCCAGATTTTGCCGGATTCAGCGCGGCACTGAGGACTGGGTCAAATGATATATGGGTAGTGTTTCGGGTGGGGCTTTGATTGGCGATGCGCTGGTGGTCCTCTTCATCCGGGATCCTTGCCGTGCGGCTGTCAGTACTTGTCAGGGTGAAACGCGTTGAAACGCCAAGGCGAAAACACTGGGAAAAGAATCTTCGAAGTACTCTGAGATGTGCTTCGTCGCGGAGAGATACAGCCGGTAGATTGTGATGTTTTCAATGCGCATAGAGTCCACTTGCTGTCCTGTCACCTCGTGATCATCAGCGTCGGCTTCGGTTCTTTGCATCAAATTTATGCCTTTGCCAGCTCAGGCCTTTGCGAAGTAGTTCGCAAGCGTGTTCTTCTGAGCCGGCATCTTCTTCGTAGTGATCGGCGTACCATTTTCTTTTTCCAATTTCTTCTTTTTCGTCTTGCTGTCATCCAAACCCATGATAACTTTCAGCTCGTTCCACTCTTTCTTTCCCACAATACCACCAGTAGCTTCCTTATGACCTCTTGCAAAGCTCTCGCCGAGTCGATCCCTGAGCTCTGGGTGGTCTTTTACAATGCCCTCCAATCGCTTTATGATGTCAACCTTCTCATCCCCCTCGCGACCTCGAGCGACCTTCGCGATGCGGCATGAGAAGTTCACTTTACCGGGAAGATAGCCTTCGTTCGCACACATAACAATCTCGAGTTTGTTCGACTTGAGGTGGCCGGCCCAGCGGGTTGCGATAACAGGATGGATCTGCGTGGCAGAGGAGATGGTAAGAACGCAGATGGTTGCGTCAGCGGAAAACTTGGGTGCTGTATGTGTGCAGCGTTCGGTCTCGCGGCGTACTTCGAAGGCTGCGTCGTGTAGTTTCTCGGTCGTCTTGATCGTCTCTGGACCAGGCGCAGATATAACAGCATCCCATGCATCTTTAACGTTGTAGGCAGCAGACCGTCTCGGTGCGTTGACCAATCCGACTGCATCGTTGATAGCTTTCTTTGAGTAGCGCTTGAATATTGCGGTCATGTCAGGAAACGGTGGCTCCCACTTTAGTGTCGTTCCAAGGTCGCCATGAGTGCCCATTGCAGCGAGCCATGAGATCTTAATGCTAAGATCAGGGTGGAGAGGTAGGCAGATGTGGTAGACCAAAAGTGAAGTGGTCGCTACAGGCGGACAGTCGTGTGCAGTAACGTAATCAGCACCTTCCGGAAAGCCCCCTTCTTCTGCAAAATGGTGATCAACTATCAGGCACGTGTGCGGTAGGTCAAGCAATGCCGCGCCTTTTCTACTTCCTTGATCTAGCACGAAGACGTACGATGGAGCCATCTCAGTGAGTGCTTCTTTGGTAGCATCATCATGCACGTTAGATCCTTTTGGTGGAAAGTACACAGAGATCAGATTAGGCGAAAGCCCGAGCGAAGTGAGCGTGTGATGCAAAATTGCACCAGATGACAGCCCGTCTGCATCCTTATCAGGTAGTATGACTATCGGTTTCTGCGCTTCAGCACTGGAACATGTTAGTCATATGAAGTCCATAATATACTATAAGATGCGCACCATTCTTTGGTGATCTGTCTTGCTCGTTCAATTTGCTCTTTCCGCGCTGGCCACACAATTTCACCGGTTTCATCGCGTCGTTGAGGGGTCGTATGATACTCTGGGACTACGAACTTCTGCTTCTTCGCAGTGGTAGAAGTTGCTGGCTTGTCGGCCTTGCGCTTCAATGGACTTGACATCACCGAAGACGCGTGCAAGTGGCGCGCCTCGAAACTGGGTAACGAATATAACCTAGATCGTCGGGACTGAAGTGATCTTGGCGAAATGGAGAGCTTCCCAAAATGTCGAGCGAGCGATTGCATTGCCGTAGTGAACGGCTGTGAAGATGTTGTTCGCTATTTGCGATCGATGCTTCTGAAGGTACCAAATATCGATGACGTCGTATTCACACTAGCCATTTTCGTACCCCTTCTACCTCAACGCGTCCACTCGCGATTTTCGTGTTCACGCCTTCAACAATCCATTCTGCTCCAGCCACGCTTCACACAAGTTTGGCCACTTGCTGATAGGCAGACCAGTTGTATCGAGTGCAAATCCATGCGGCGCGTCTGCGAATACATGGAGTTCCACCGCTGCTCCCGCCTTCGTGATGCCCTCCGCCAGTCGATACGCGTTAACGACCGGAACCACGGGGTCGTTGCCTGAGTACACGATGAATGTAGGCGGCGCTGTACTGATCTGAACATCTGGCTGCACAACATCGTACAGCTCCTGCTTTGCTGGTGGCTCCAGTGCGGCTTTGTTGAGTACGATCGTCCGACCTTTTGCATTCGTGGAGATGGGCCCGTATCCAATGATTGCGAAGTCGGTCTTTGGGATCGCAGCAGAGGCCTGAGGAGATGTCCACGTTTGCGGGTATTCTGCTAGGAGTGCAGCACCAAGGTGGCCACCAGACGAAAGACCACAGATGCCCAGGCCCTTCTTCGAGTACCCTTCAGCAGCAATGACGTTCAGCGCTCGTCTTGCATCGTCTACGGGGGCTTGAGGCGCCGACTTTGCGTTCGGAAAGCGGTGGACGAGGACAAAGGCATCGAATCCCAGGCCAGCCAACCACCTTGCTACCTGAACACCTTCACGTCCGACCATGAGCTCGACGTAGCCTCCCCCGCCCAGAATGAGGATAGCTCGTCCATTAGAGTTCGTCTTAGGCCTGTAATGGAACAACCACGGTCGTTCGACACTGTGTACGACAGCATTGTCCATGCCGTTGTTGGTTAACAGCTCGAATGCTCCTTCGGAAGGTTGGTCGTCCCATAGTGGCCAAGCATTATCAGCTGCAAGAGTTTCCGCCATTGTTAATATGAGCGCGCTGTTGAAAAGTGAACGTGTCTGTTCAAGGAACACGTCACTGATTTGTGTAGTCAACAAGCTCGCTGGCCATTGACCCGAGAATGTGGGGTGCATTCATCGCGACACGCCAAGGTGCTGCCTGTGGATAACGAGCGAGAGCAAAAGCAGATTCCTGAGCCATCAAGAAGCATGATGGCGACTCGCAACGAAGGGCAAAAAGAAACTGGTCACTACGAGGGTCGAACTCGCGACCTTGGCGTGTCAAGGATGAAATCTATTAGCACCACGCTCTAACCAACTGAGCTAAGCGACCGATTTTGTTGTTTCGATGAAAGTAATTTTAGTAGGTCAATATATAAGTGAGCATAAAATAGGTTTTAGTGAGCTTTCCTTGATAGAACTACTCTTGTGAGCTCAAGGAAATTGAAGCTGATGTCAGGATCATGTGCAGAGAAGTTCAGAACCCCACTCCCATCCAGATCTCGATCACTACTGACTGGACATGGAAATTCTTCAATATTTCCTTCGAGTGCTTGACAGAGTTGAAGCCACCAAAAGCATGTCACCAGGCTTCGACTCTGATTTGCATGCGACCTGTAGTCGCCCATGCCCCGAGGAGTGCTGAACAGATCGCAGGTAGTGGTAATGTATGTATTGCTTTGCAAAAATCCCGCCAGACTTCCTGCCGCAGACGTCAAGGGGGTTCAGCATGTCCCTTCAGCAACCACATCATTTCGACAGATTTACAGATCGACGCTCGCGGGAAAATTCCTTCTGGTCAGGCGTGAGCATTTCGTGAAGATGATGGCTCTTTGACCACCAATCCCGAGGCACGGGAACGCGATGACGGAGCGCGGGGCTGGAGCTATTGCATCCCTGCACCCCATATCTCGCCGCATTTCGCCTTGCGTTGGGTGCCCTTATTGCGCAGCTCCTCCGCCTGTTCGCGCTGGTGCATGCCTCAGATACGATTCAACCTGCGAGGACCCAGTGCGCGAACTGCTCTGACTGCAACACCACCCCGCCGCATACCGGGCCACCCTCCCGCACCAATCACTGCCCCACTACGACATCCCTCGAGAGCGCAACTGGTCAAGTTCCACACTTCGGTCCTCAGAATGGCCACACAGAACACATCCGGTGCCGGCGACGGGCTGAAGCTCACAAACCGCCTCAATGAGAGCCGCTCACCGTACGTGCGCGGGCACATGAACAACCCAGTCGCATGGCAGCAGTGGGGTCCGGAAGCGCTGGAGCTGGCGAAGAAGTCGAACCGCCTCATCTTCATCAGTATAGGATACGCAGCCTGCCATTGGTGTCATGTTATGGAGCGCGAGTCGTTCGAGAACAGCGAAGTTGCCCAGCTACTCAACGACCACTTCATTCCCATCAAGATCGACCGCGAAGAGCGCCCCGACGTCGACCGCATATACATGAACTACGTCCAGGCCACGACTGGAAGTGGTGGGTGGCCGCTGAATGCTTTCATCACCCCAGCCCTGCAGCCCATCTTTGGTGGAACATACTGGCCGGGTCCAGGGTCGACGATGGGAGGCGACCACATTGGCTTTGTTGGTATCTTGGAGAGGATCAGGGACGTGTGGCAGAACCAGCGCCAGCGTTGTCTTGACTCTGCAAAAGAGATCACTACGCAGTTGAGGGAGTTCACTGAGGACGGCAACATCAGCAGAAAGGACGGCGCGGACCACGATGCACTCGACCTCGATCTGCTGGAAGAAGCGTACCAGTACTTCCAGAACAAGTACGATACAGACTACGCTGGCTTCGGTAGCGCACCGAAGTTCCCTACCCCGTCGAACCTCGCCTTCCTTCTCAAGCTGTCGCAGTACCCGCGCGCGGTCGCCGATGTCGTGGGACTGAGAGAATGCACACAAGCAAAGGACATGGTTCTAGCTACGCTGGATGCTATGAACAAGGGCGGCATACACGATCAGATTGGCAATGGATTCGCGCGATACTCAGTCACGCGAGACTGGAGCTTGCCGCATTTCGAGAAGATGCTGTATGACCAGACGCAGCTACTACCCGTCTACCTCGACGCCTACCTCATGACCAAGAGCGCCGAGCATCTCTCCGCCGTCCACGATATCGCGACATACCTCACCTCACCACCACTACACTCGCAGTCTGGAGGCTTCTTCTCCTCTGAGGACGCCGACTCGCTGTATCGATCGTCTGATAAGGAGAAGCGCGAGGGTGCTTTCTATGTGTGGACACTCAACGAGTTCCAAGATATCCTGGGCGAGCGAAATGCCGAGATTCTGGCGCGGTACTACAACGTCAAGGACGAGGGCAATGTTGCCCCTGAACACGACGCGCACGATGAGCTCATCAACCAGAATGTGCTTGAAATCACAATGACCCCAGCAGAACTGGCGAAACAGTTTGCCCTGTCAGAAGAGGAAGTAGGACAGATATTGTCAGAAGGGCGGCAGAAGCTGCGCGACCACCGAGAGAAGGAACGCCCACGACCAGCTCTCGACGACAAGATTGTAGTCTCCTGGAACGGTCTCGCAATTGGCGCACTTGCACGTACAGCCGCCGCACTCGCATCACAAGACGCCTCACGATCACAGCACTACCTCGCTGCTGCGGAGCAAGCAGCCGCCTTCATCAGCCGCGAACTCTACAACGCCTCCTCCAAGACACTGACACGCGTCTACCGCGAGGGCCCAGGTGAAGCACCCGGTTTCGCAGATGACTACGCCTACCTCATCTCTGGTCTTATCTCCCTCTACGAAGCGACTTTCAACGAGTCATACCTACAATGGGCCGACGAGCTACAGCAGACTCAAATCAAGCTGTTCTGGGACAAAGAGCACCTCGGCTTCTTCTCAACACCAGAGAACCAACAAGATCTGCTTATGCGGTTAAAGGACGGTATGGACAACGCCGAGCCCGGCACCAACGGCGTGAGTGCACAAAACCTAGACAGACTAGGTGCTTTGCTCGAGGATGAGAACTATGTAAAGCTGGCGAGAAGTACAGCAAGTGCATTCGAAGCAGAGGTCATGCAGCATCCTTTCCTATTCCCGAGTCTGATGGACGCGGTCGTTGCAGGGAAGATGGGAGTCAGACATGTTGTCATTACTGGCGAGGGTCAGAGAGTCGAGGAGTGGTTGAGGAGATACCGTGAGCGACCGGCCGGTCTGGGTACAATCAGCAGAGTGCGTACCCAAGGTGGAGAGTGGCTGAAGCAGAGGAACGAACTGGTCAAGAGTATGGATGCAAGCAGAGAAGGCGTTATGCTCTGCGAGAACGGCAGCTGCAGAGATGAGCTGGTAATGGATATGGGCGGCATTGGCGAGGCAGTATCAGAAGTGAGGTAGAAGAGTTGACGGATTGGACGAAGCTGATGATTGCACGTATGAATGCATGCATGAAATGACAAGAATTAACATTAGCAGTCCCATGCTTCCATCTTGTGACACCATCCATACATACAGCAAACTGCTTTGACCGGGGGACTATGTGCGCTGCTCACGTTTTCTCCCCAAACAAGCTTCTTGTACGACGTGCATCCGAGCAAGAACACAAGGGGTGTGGCAAATCTCTGTTTCAGGCTTGCTGAAACGCGCTTCATCTGACCGTTTGTGTGCATCCCTTCCAGAACTGTTCTTGCCACGGCCCGCCGGCGAGAATTGCGCTAAGCTGGACCCTGCATAACAACCACGGCTCCGATAAAGCCCGCTATCGCTCCAAGACTAAATTTTGGTCGGTCAGTCATCACTGTGAAGTCCTTCGTTCCATTACACACACACTTGAATTCCGCCCTTATTGCATTTCTTTTCTTGGGTTTCACTGGAGTAAGGGACCTTCTTGTCGTTTATAGAAGGCGTTTCAGCGTAGCGTTCCAATCTCAGCCATACGGACCTTCCAAAGGATCCGCATAATTCTGTCTAGGACCAGGAACGCCACATCCTTCGCTCTTAGGACGTCGAACTTACACTAGAGCGATATCACCGTATCACAGCTAATCACTGTGTGAGCACGACGACCCAGAATAGCAAAAAAAACTCATTGAACCGAAGTTCGCCACGTGAGCCAACCAGATGTCACCTACCTTCTTGAACTCACCACGCCGAATCCTCTTTCTGGACGCATACGACTCCTTCTCAAACAACATCGTTGCTTTGATCGAGCAAAATACGGATGCCAAAGTCACCAAAGCCTCCATCGATGACACTCGCTTTTCCAACAGCAAGTCTTTAGTCAACCTGACATTCGCCGAGTATGCGCAAGACTTCGATGCGGTCGTTGCGGGCCCTGGTCCTGGATGGGCTGGCTGCGACAAAGATGTCGGCGTTATGAAAGAGCTCTGGAAACTTCGGGACGAAGAAATCTTACCCGTACTTGGCATCTGCCTGGGCTTCCAATCACTATGTCTCGCCTTTGGAGCTCAGATCGAGAGGCTGGTCGAGCCGAAGCATGGTATTGTCACGGCAGTTCTGCACAAAGGGCAGTCCATTTTCAGGAATGTGGAGAAGTTGCAGACAACGCAGTACCACTCTTTACAAGTCAAGCTTGGCCACCCGATTCAGACGAATCGAGCTGTCCGATATCCCGCGCAACTGTGGGAGCCGACGGAAATGTGCCCACAGCTGGAACCTATGGCGTGGGACTTCGACAGCGAACGGAATGGCGCGGTGCTCATGGGCGTCAAGCACATTCAAAAGCCGTTCTGGGGCGTTCAGTTCCATCCGGAATCAATTTGCACAAACGAAGAAGGAAGCCACATCATCCGGAATTGGTGGGAAGATGCGCAATCCTGGAAGCGAAAGCGAATTTTTAGCCATGACGCGCGCAAGACAACCCTATCGCCTTCGCAACTGCGGCCAATGACATTCCACGACTTCCGGCGAGATCTTGGCTTCTATGCGGAGAGTGACACCAAGAAGAAGCCCATGCGGAAAGGCGTAGCGGAGACCGAGTTCTTGGCGAAAGAGCGCGATGGTCTTCTGCCGGATGAGCTGGCTTCGCTGCTAGCTTATGGCGATGACCAGACGCTTCCATACTTGCCTTCGACAGTCGTGCACTGCGCTACCACTGGGAGCGGCCGATTGACAGTCGAAGACGTTTGCGAACTATTAGAAATTCCACGGCACGAGGCGATAGTGCTCCAATCCGGACTTCAAGAGAACCTCGTTCCTATGGCGGTTGGCACTGGACGCTACAGCATTATTGGCCTGGTCATCCCTGAAGAGACACTTCGATTACACTACTATGCGGGGTCAAGAATCATGCAACTCAGGGATGGCTACGATGAGGTACACACTCAGTGGAAAGTGACCGACCCATGGCCGTACCTAAGGAAAGCCATGAATACCCTTCAGCCTACAACACCACCCCGAACTGCGACCTGGGCTCCATTTTGGGGAGGATTCATGGGTTACGCATCGTATGAAGCTGGGCTGGAAACGATCGACGTTCCGGTCGCGGACAGCGCCGATCATCCGGACATCTGCTTCGCATACATCACCAGGAGCATTGTGTTCGATCACCAAGTCAAGAAGATCTATGTGCAGAGTATACGTGGACCGAACGACTTTGACTGGGTCGAAGAGACACAGGAACTCATCTACAACGCTGTCGATGCAAAATCACGCGAGTCTACACCAACCTCAACGCCCATGCCGAAACCGGATCCATTTGAGAAGTTCGGTCCAATGTACAGGTACATTGACTCGTGTACGCAGGACTTCGCTAACCGAGAGGGTTACTGCGAGCAAGTTCGTTCCTGCCAGGAGGCGATCGCCGATGGTCAGAGCTACGAGCTCTGCTTGACGCATCAAAACGAGATCCGCGCCCGCAAACCGACAGCCTGCCGCCTCTCCAAAGCTGAGGACTGTCAACATTCATGGAATCTCTACAAGCGACTTGCTGGCCAGAACCCTGCTCCTTTCAGTGCTTATATGCGCATGCATAACGTGCATATCCTCTCCTCCTCTCCAGAGCGCTACATCTCCTGGTCGCGCAGTCAGGCCGCACAATGCCGGCCCATCAAGGGCACTGTTCAGAAGAAGCCCGGCGTCACCGCAGCACAAGCCCACGCCATCCTGTCTTCCTCCAAGGAGCGCGCTGAGAACCTCATGATTGTCGACCTCACACGACATCAGCTCCATGGTGTCTACGGTTCCGAGAACGTGCGTGTCAGTCAGTTGATGGAAGTAGAGGAATACGAAACAGTCTGGCAGCTCGTCACCGTCGTCGACGCCGTGCCACCTGGCGTATACAAGCCCAGCACACCTGAGCTATGGGAAGACCCCGCCGACGGCTCCAGCGGACTCGTCACCAGAACGTCTGTCCCAGATCTTGGCTTCCAGGCTTTCGTCGAGAGCCTGCCACCTGGCAGCATGACTGGCGCGCCAAAGAAGCGATCTTGCGAGCTCCTGCAAGAACAAGAACGTAGGGTCAAGAGAGGCATATACTCCGGTGTACTAGGCTACCTCGACGTCGGCGGTGGTGGTGACTTCAGCGTCGTCATCCGCACTGCGATCAAAGTCGATCCTACATCGTACTACTCCTCCTTGACTGCGCCTAAAGAGGGCACCACATTCGCCACCACGTCCCCCTCCACAAGTACTCAAACAGAAGACATCTGGCGCATACCCGCCGGTGGCGCAGTGACCTCGCAATCCACACCGGAAGGCGAGTACGAGGAGATGCTTGCCAAAGTCAACAGCACAGCACGCGCCTTCACACACCTCCCACCTCCACCGCCCAAGCAGAAGAAGCCAAGAGTTGAGCTGATCAATCCTGATCATCCTGACTACGAGGCACTCTGGAACGAGACGCTGAGAGGTGAGGATGGGGCGGAGATCGATGTTGGTACGACTGACGTCGAGACGGTGCTACGGTTGTTGCAAGAGACAGTCCAACGGACGCTTGAGCAAGGGATTGGAATCCTGGATGAGGAAGACCTCAATGAGGAGGAAGATTGAGCAGTTGCGATCGAGATTTTTGGTGTAGTATGTTTGCACTAGAGCGAGGGGAGGGTGCGGCGATTTAACAAGATACCATAGATTTACATAGATGTCAGGTTTCAACACCACAACAGCAGAGTTCACATTTGACGTCCGTCTACTGTACTGCTGTGGCCCGATTGTTGGCCTGTCTGTCATCACCATCGTGCACCTCACCTTCTCCGCCATCGCTTCGAGCAGCGTCATCCACCCCCTCACCCACCTTCCTCGCATGTACCCGCCCCCCAAACATTGTCAGCAGCAGAACGTCATAAGATGCCTTCAGCGCCCCAGCAACCACAAACGCGACCCAGAACCTCCCACTCCCCGCCAACAACCCCGTAACCCACGGCCCCGAACTCTGACTCAGCGTCTTCAGCGTATTCACAATACCCATCACCGCCGTTCTTTCCTCTGGCAGAACCACCATGCTCAAAAACGCAGACCGCGGCGCCTGGTCCATGGAACTCATCATGCTCCGGCCGATGAGGAGGATGACGGTGAGTGGGAGGTTGGGCGCAAAGGGGAGGGCGCCGAGGAAGAACGAGGAGGGGAGGTGGGTAATTACCATGGCGAAGATTAGGCCGAGGCGCCGGGAGAGGGAGGCTGAGAATATGTTGCCGAATGTTGAGAGGAACCTGAGGCTGTTAGCGTTTGCCATCGTTGGGGGGGTGGATGTGATGGATTGTGGGGGGTGGAAGGGAAGGGGGGACGTACCATGTAGCGCTCATAATCCCACCCAGCTTGCCCTTCGGAAGACCAAACTTGCGATCGAGGTAGAAATTGATGAGCGAGAACGGCACCATGCCTGAGCCGAGCGAGTCGAGAAAGAACAGACTGCACAGCTTGAACAGGATTGCGCGACTCTTGGGCGATATCGAACTGAACGGGTTCCAGCTCCTCTGCTTCTTCGTCACTCCTGCTGTCTGAGCAACGCCGTTGCTGGTTGCAGTTGGATGCGTGTCGTCATCTGCAGCCGGCAAGAGTGGCTCTGTCTCTCCTTCTGCGCGGGCTGGCTTGGAGGGCTTCTGGTGCTCGCATTCCTGGCTGAGGAATAGTGTCGAGACGGCTTTGACGATACCTACAGCTGTATAGATCCAGAACCCTGCTCGGTAGGCGTCGAGTTCCGTCCAGCCCTTTCTTGCTGAAAGGGCGTCAACGGCCTGACCGCCGACGATCAGGCCGGTTGATGTGCCTAGGACGGCGAAGGCGACGTACCATGTACTACACCATAGTCAGCACCGCTCAAGTCCCAGCCGTTGCTACAGTTTAGATGAATGGGATTGTGTAGGGGACTTACAAGACATCCGCCCGCTTATCCTCGCCGATGAGATGCGCAAGCGTACTCTCCTCCACCGCCCGAAACGGCCCAATCTCATTCCCACTCGGACTAATCACACCCACAATCGCCGCCGCCAACAACAGCGCATAACTCGAACTCGTTGCGAACACCGCCCCAGAAACTGCCATGCCCAGCGCGCCAAGCATCAGCGTCCTCCTGCGCCCCAAAGAGTCGGCAACAAGCGTAAGTAACAAGGAGACAACAACATCACCAAGCAGCGTGAGCGTCATGAAGAACCCGATCTCCGCATCTGTAAGGCCTTGCGCTTGGAAATAGAGAGCTAGGACGAGCGCGACGGAGCCGTAAGCGTACATGCGCAGATAGCGCGCCAGGATGATGATGTAGATATCTTTCCCGGCGTGGCGCATGGTGTGCAGACCGAGTTCGTGGACCAGCCATTGTGCGGCTTTACTCACTCGGCTCTGTCGAGAGTTGGAATTGGCCATCTTGAGGTTGTTGTTGTTGCCTGATTTGGAGGAGGTGGAAGGTACGATGTGAGGTTAACGCGTTGAGCAGTCTTTCGCGAACAATGCAGGCTTTCGTCCTGATTGAGATGCCGATATCCGTTTCCTAGCTCTTTCATCTGTGTTCACGAAGGTTTCTGAGTGCGGAGAAGATCATGTCGAGTTGCACAGCCATGGTGTTGATATTGTTCTCGTATTGAAGTTGGAGGCCTGGAGAAGTGGATTTGGCGCTAAACGTCAGTTTGGTGTCGTGCGCGTGTGCATGCAAGCTCTGAAGCTTGCAACTGTACTAAAGTATGTCACTCGAGTATTGCATATAGCTTGCTATATGATGTGCATCTGGCACCAAAATCGAAGAGTGTTTGACAAGGTTCACAAGTCTAGGCGTCTAGTTCCAGCGTGCACACATCACTCAACATCAGCATCTAGGAGATAAAGTATAATATACCAAACTACCAACACCCAACGCAACAACGAGATGGTCGAGATCGCACTGGCCTAGCAGCCATTCGTACGAGTACCCTCCCTATGCAGAATCCAACGAGAGCCCATTCTAGAACCTGAGATGGAAAAGAAAGCCGCGATCCGATAGCCGCCATGCAAGAGGACTAAGCACACAAGGGAGAGGTCGGCTGCGGTAGTTCGTACTTCGTGGACCAGTTCGTCGAAAGGAAACCATGACCATGAGCATTAAGTAACCATATCAAATGTCGCAACCGCACAAAACACCCGCGCCTGAAACTCGTATATCGCTTGTCTCCTCTTCATGTCGTGAGCCTGGACGACCGATTCCAAGGCTTCAAGCACACCTTCACCTCCCTCTTCCTCGATACGTCTAGCAGCAGCCGCCGCCGGAGCCGCTCTGGACACCCTGGCCCTGCCCAATAGGGACGGTGGGCTTGGTGTTGGCGGTTGTGGTTCCCATACGCTCCTTGATCTGGCGGGCCATGGTCAAGAAAGCCTGCTCGACGTTGGTGGCGCTCTTCGCGGAGGTCTCGAGGAATGGGATGCCGAGGCTGTCTGCGAACTCCTGTTTGATATTAGATTCTGCACACTCTCGTGATACTGAAGGACTGGTGATCGACGTACCTTTGCAACGGTGTACTCGACAACCTTCTTGTCCGCCATATCGGACTTGTTGCCGACCAGCAGCTTGTTGACGCCCTCGGTGGCGTAGCGGTCGATCTCCTGCAGCCACTGCTTCACGTTGTTGAACGAGTCCATGTCGGTAACATCGTAGACGACGCAGATGCCGTGGGCACCACGGTAGTACGAGGATGTGATGGTGCGGAAACGCTCCTGACCGGCTGTGTCCCACTGTTTCGCTGTCAGCTCCTGCCATTTCTTCCGCTTCTACCCCAATACGTACAATCTGCAGCTTGACGGTCTTGCCATCGAGTTCGATAGTCCTGATTTTCTACCATGTGTTAGCCTGTCGCAGGCTGAGGCGCAGCACACTGGGCGCACGTACGAAATCAACACCGATGGTGGAGATGTAGCTCTCTGTGTATGTGTCGTCGGCGAATCGAAGCAGCAGGCAGGACTTTCCGACACCAGAATCACCGATGAGGAGGAGCTTGAAGAGGTAGTCGTATCTGAGGGGGACTCGTCAGCGGGGGATGGCGATAGGGGGCGACTGCACAGCGCCGGTGCTGTGAGTTGCAGATGAAGTACTCTGTGGGGTCGTCGTTAGCACTGCGCCAGGCGTAGATTCCACATAACGGTCCCTCGGCTTGTGGCGGTGGGAGATGCGCGGAGGTTACGTACTACTCGGGGTTCATTTTGGCGGTGTTGTTGGAGGCGTGAAGGTCAAGGAACGGGGTATCAGTGCAGTATGCCGGCTAGAGAGGTGAGAGTCGTGGGGTATCGCAGGGCGCTGGCAGGCGGTGTCAAGTACAAAGGTTGGCTGCAACGTGCAGTTGACGGGATGTCCTTGGCGCGGCGGCCGAGCGTTGTTCAACCCCAAGTCACAAGGAGCCGTTGTTCCCGTTGGCGGGCGCTGTTTGGAACATCACATTCACTGCCCGTCTGCTGCCTACGCCCGCTTTGACGAGGCGACCGCAGCAAGTGTCTGGCGTATGACCTTACTCGCTGGTAACGCAAATGCCACGAAAAGTAGTCACTGCAGACGTTTGAGCAGGTGCAATCGTCTGTCACGTGATAGTGATCTTGTCTCACTCAAACCCTGTCAGTCTTCCATTACCAAGCGTCGCGCTTCGTGTATGTTTTGACGATGTGTCCGTAGAATGGAGATCTTGATATTATATATCTCTGGACCCTGAACGCACTCGCTCGTGCATCGTGAGCCTAACGCCTTTCCGGCGACCAGTTCTATAAGTCCCAACAACCGTAGTTCCCGTATATAGTACAACATCATCATAAACGCTAGCAACAAATTTACATGACCTTGCCAAAGGCAGGAATGAGGGTCTGGGCCAACCAGAAGGAGAAGACGAGCTTGGGCCCGGTCATTAGCAGCTTGGGTGTGAGGCCCTTGAAGAAGGAAGCGATACCCTCGTTCTTCATCATGTTGGACACGATCTTCATACCGCTTTCGGGGTTCTCGAAGTTCCTGTTCTGGATGCGGGTCTTGATGACGTCAAGGGGAGCCGAGACGACGAGGGAAGCAGTGGCACCGGCAATCGAGGCGACGAAGTTCTGGCCCCAGGTGGCCTTGTTGTAGTCGGTGAGCTTGTAGAGGTACTCCTTGGCAGCGGCAGAGCCACCGAACAGCTGTAGCATGTCAGTGCATGCATGTGGTCTTCATCCATAGGTACACATACTGCGAACGAGCCGGGCGCGTTACGGGCTGCTGTCCAGCCCCAGCCACGGTAGAGACCGAATCCCTCATCGGCAATGATCTTGAACAGTCCACGTCCCCTGAAAGCCTCAGGGTTGGTCTGACGCTTGATCTTGAGGACGTCGAGCGGCAGCAGGACGATCTCACCGATACCAATCAGGGAACCGGCAGTCGCGTGCATGATGGCCTTGCCGTTACCCTTGCCAAATGTCTGGTCGAAGAAGTCGCCGTGGTGCCTGGCGAGGTAGTCGCGTGCGAAGGGCTGTCCGCCATACTTGTAGACGCGCTGGAGGATCTGCAGATTGTTGTCAGACGACGCTCCGTCCGGGTCGCAAAGAGCGTCATACCTTGTACGCAGCGGCGTATCCGAGACCGGGGAACAGGGAGAGGAAGCGACTACCAACAGAGGCATTGGCTGCGTCCCTGAAGATGACCTTGTTCAGGTGCGACGCCGACTCAATCTTGCCGACGTTGCTCATGAGACGCTTGGCTGTGGTGTCGACGGGGTGAAAGATCATGAGCTCAGCAAGACCCGCACATCCTGTCCCATTGTCAGACACATCCATCCAGGCATAGTATAGCTGCTGCACGCACCGGCACCCAAGAATCGTGCTGTGTTGGACTCTCTCTTGTACTCCTTGGCCGACGAGCTGGTTCCGGCGGCGACTTGCGCAACCTTCGCGACCGCTTCCGAGGGTGTGGGCGACATTGTGGCGAAGAATGAGGGACGATGCAATTAGAAGGACCTAGGAAGCAAACAAGAGACACAAAAAATGGGTATCGATGTGCGGGAATTGAGCGACGCAGTGACAGACAGCGGTTGAGCACAAAAATCCGCAAGGCGGATACCAATCGCACGACAGCTGTCCGAGCTTCGGGGCTGTGGGCGACTGCGCTAACAGCCTTGCGGAGATCATGTCTTCTCTGACTATTCTGAATATCACCCACTTCGAGCGACGAAATGCACACCAAGACAGATGAGTTCGCGATTGCTTACTTTTCAATCGTTCTGATCAAGTTCTTGTCTACATGCTCACAATGCTAACATGTCAATCTTCCCGCCTTCAAGACCCAGGGTTGTAGTACTTCCTCCAGTCGTGCTCCTCCTGGAAGCCCAACACCTCACGGGTCTTCTTGTTGGTCAGCGGCGCCTCCCACTCCTCCAGCTCTCTCGTAATTGGCGTGTTCGGACACCACTGCTCGAGGAATTGTCTAGTCGGGAATGTCGCCGTGATAGTGTCGTTCGTTGCGTTGAACACCTGGAAGCCAAGGCCGTCTTTCTCGACACCCAAATGGCATATCTGACCCAGATCTCTGGCGTCGATATAGCTCCACGCATTCCTCTTACGGACTTGAGGCTGGTTGATGTACTTGGGAAAGTCGCGCTCGTACTCGTGCGGCTCGATGACGTTTCCAATCCTTAAAGCATAGATGTCTGCATCGAATCTGCGTGCCAGACCGCGTGCTACGCGCTCGCCGCAGAGCTTCGAGATGGCGTATGAGTCCATGGGGTTCAAGTCCATGTCCTCGGTGAGAGGGAAGCACTGGTAGTCGATGCCTCCCTGGCCAAAGCAGACTTCGTAGGTAGTCTCGCTGCTGGCGATGATGATCTTCCGTACGCCCAGCTTGCAGGCAGCTTCGATGACGTTGTAAGTTGATGTCACGTTCGCTGCATAGCACTCGTTGTCAGGAACCAGCATGTTTCTAGCGTAAGCAGCAAAGTGGATGACTGCATCTGGCGGGCTAGGGACATTCTTCTCCTCGTAACCCTCGAAGTTGAAATGGGTGGTGAGGGCATTGAAGACCTGCCCGCTCTTTGTCAGATCGGTCTTGAGGGTGAAGACTCCGGCACTTGGATCAGGAAAGTCGACGAGGTCGAGATTCAAGACCTTGTGTCCTTTCGAGAGCAAATAAGGAATGACATGGCGACCAGCCTTGCCTGAGCCGCCAGTGAAGACAATTCGCTTCCCAGACGACATGCTTCAAAATGCTCGTACGCCTCCAGAGGTAGCTGTTGGTGGCAAGATAGAGGTTATGGATTTGGTAGAAGAAAAAGCTCGACGAGTCAATTGAGGAAGCATTTAATAGCTACGTTTGCCTGAATACGGACGGGTTTTTTATACCTACCAGATCTCCATGGTCTGCGGGGTGATCTCAGTTACACAGCAACTAATGGTTCCCGCACGACGTCACTACATATCGGCCTATCGACCGACCCATGTTCGATGTTTCTCCTCCGCGCCGGCAATCGCAGAAGAGACTAACAACCATTCCCGGCCACCTACGACCCAGAGCCCTGATACCTATGGTTGATCATTGTTACCCGGACAGATGACCACCGGTCTGATGCGGAGATTCTCAAGCTCTGCCCGCACGCAGCTCCCGCGATCCACAAGCAGCTCCCTCACAGCGCCCCGGCTGCTGGGGCTGAAGCAGTACCAGAGGAACATCACAGACGTACGGCCGCGACAGGCATCGGTGTCGCGCAGCTGGTTCACGAGCACCACGCCATGCGCCTACCCGGAGCTCGATGAGCGCGAGCAGAAGCGCGTCAACGAGCGCAGCCTGAAGCTAGGGAACAGTACGGCAGCCGACAGAACTTGAGTCGAAGAAGAACATGAACGCTGACGTGTGGCAGCTATCAGAGTCCTCCACGAGTGCCTCCCGAATCTCCTTAACTCGCCGCTACCGTCAGACATGCTCTCGCCACAGATCAGCCTCCACCTGTTCCCCTCAACGCACCCTCATCTTCCCACTGTCAGCGGAAAGCTCGCGTACACAGCTGCGCTATGGACAGCTCCAGTCGCATGGGGTCGAGTGCCTGTAATCGGCAATGTGAAGCTCAAGATACTGTCTGAGCGCATGGTTAAGAACGGCTGCGGACCTTCAGTACCCGCGCATATGCGCAACGAAAAGCTGATCGTCAAATGGCAAACGTGCGGCAGGTCGGGCAAAGAGGACAGCAGACATGTCAGCGAGACCTTCGAGAGCGTCACAAATATCGTGCGGGGCTCACGACCGTCAGACGAAGAGTTCACTGGCTTGTTCGTATTCGAGTTTGACGAGGAGGGCCGGATTGTCCACCATACCATTGAACACACTGAAGAAGGTCATAACTGGGACAAGACGACGAAGTTCATCAGCGTCACAGACTGGCTGCTGGGCAGAGCATGGGGCAGGAGGGAAGAGACGCCCAGCCTGGCCTTTGTGCGATGCGAAAGAGAGAAGAGCGCCAGGGCACCGCAGAGGTCGGTAAGAACGAACATGTGGAGGTAGCCCACCCCTCGATATTCAGTGTTGTCCCTTTCGTCGCCCTGTATCTTGTATATATGTACGGCAGCCACAGCGGCTAGCCTCACTGCTCCTGTACAAAATGTGTAGTCACGACGCAACGAGTCTCTGTTGTATACATAGCATCTGTTGTTGCAGCAAACATCAATGAAACCTCGTGAGATTACTGTCGGGGCTGATCAGCTGTCGCACAACCGAAACAGGCCATCTGCTTGGTTCCAACAGATGTGACAGCTGCAGTGTCCAGTGGTGATCCAGCCATGCGCAACTCTCGACCAATCATCGACAGCCAGAGCATCGAGCACGCCTACCACTAGTTCCCGCGACTGACGACGAGGATGAGCTTCCGGCTGGCGCGGTCCTCGACAACGTCGCCAGATGCTCTCCTAACCACCTCCCTCCCATCTCACGGCTCTGCTCATCCGTGCAATCATTCCTTCCCGCTGTGCCGTGGTGTTGCCGCCAGCCTCTCCATTTCTGCCGCCGGGCGCTCCCCGTGCTAGCTTCCCCGCCCGCGCATTACACGACAGTACCCCGGAGAGCTTCAGCCTCATCGCAGGCGCCCGTTGCCCATCCACGAGCTCCACCGTCTGACGGCGTTCACACTGCACAGCCATGGCGGACCTAGCAGGCGGCGGCGAGCTGAGTGCGTCCACACAACACCACGGTTCTGCCATGACGACAGCTAACCGCGCATAGACCAGTCCGTCCTCAACCTGACGCCCGAGGAGAAGCGCGTGTTCCAGCACCTCTTCCAGCAGGCCGACACAGAGAAGCTCGGCGTCATAACGGGCGAGATCGCCGTCAAGTTCTTCGAGCGCACCAAGCTGGCCCCGGCCGTCCTGGGCGAGATATGGCAGATTGCAGACACGGAGAACCGCGGCCTGCTGACCATGGCTGGCTTCTGCCAGGTCCTGCGACTCATCGGACACTACCAGGCTGGCCGAGACCCTTCGCCGGAGCTGGCATTCAGGCGTACGTTCTGCTGGAGGTGTGGGTGGCGTAGGTGCTAACGTATATATACAGCTGCACCGCTACCCAAGTTTGAGGGTCTCTCAGTACCGGCTGCATCGCCCGCAGCTCCCCAGGGCTTCTCTCCTCAGACCACAGGACCCTTGCAGGCTCAGGTCAGCGGCCAGGGCCCCATCCGCGTCCCTCCGCTCGTTCCCGCCAAGGCCTCCGAGTATGCTGGCCTGTTTGAGAAGTCGGGCGCCGTCAATGGCGTGCTATCTGGTAGGCCATCTCGTCCAAGTCGTATGGACGCCAACTGACCCCGAACCAGGCGAGAATGCAAAGGAGATCTTTGAAAAAGCAAGACTACCCAACGAGGTCCTCGGTCGGATCTGGAACCTCTCGGATACAGAGCAGCGCGGCGCTTTGAACGTCACCGAGTTCATCATTGCCATGCACCTTCTTGCTTCCTACCGCACAGGGAACATGAAGGCTCTGCCCAACACCCTGCCTCCTGGGCTATACGAAGCTGCGTCTCGAAGGGGGGGCTTACCACCTCCTCCGGGCCGCCCGGATCAAGCATCGATCCCGCGCCAGTTCAGCGGTCAGCAGAACGTTCCAAGGACAGCGAGTCCTCTCAGACAGCCGCCCTTTGGGCCACCAGCACCAGTGCAGCAGACGAGCAACGACTGGCTGATCAGCCCACAAGAGAAGGCTTCATACGACAACCTGTTCAAGGGAGTCGACACAATGGGCCGCGGGTTCATCACAGGAGAGCAGGCAGTGCGCTTTTTCAGCGACTCTGGGCTGCCAGAAGACATTCTTGCAGGCATTTGGGACCTTGCGGATATCAACTCTGAAGGGCAGCTATCCAAGGACGAGTTTGCAGTCGCCATGTACCTGATCCGACAGCAGCGAAAGGGTGATCAGTTGCCTCAAACCCTCCCTTCGAACCTTATTCCCCCGAGTCTGCGAACACGGGCGAACCAGCAAGCTCCCGCTGTTGCGCCACCTCCACCACAACCCAAGTCAGCTGCTGATGATCTTTTCGGTTTGGACGCATTCTCTGCTCCTGAGCCTGCGTCACCACAGCGAGCTATGGATACAGGCGGCTCTGCTGCGTTCGGCAAGCCGTTCGACAGTGATCCATTCGAAAGCAAGGCTGCGTCGCCGGCATCTCCTGGACCATTCCAACCACAGCCGCGCAACCCTGCCTCCACATTCAAGCCTTTCTTACCTACCTCCTCGTTCGGTCAAACGCTCACTTCGCACTCGACTGGTCAGTCAGGGACCTCGCAGCGAAACCAGCCTTCGGCTATGGATGACCTCCTGGGCGAGAGCGATCCTGAAATCAACAAGAAGCTTACGCAGGACTCGACTGAGCTGGCCAACATGTCCAATCAGATGACTACATTGAGGAACCAGATGCAGGAGGTGCAAAGCAAGAAGGAGGCTACGCAAAGCGACCTCAACAGCGTGACCAACCAACGACGAGAGCTCGAGGTTCGGCTGTCGCAGTTCAAGACAACATATGAGCAGGAGGTCAAGGCTGTCAAGGCGCTCGAGGACCGTCTTGCAGCTTCGCGCAACGAGACACGCAAGTTGCAACAGGACATCGCTATGCTTGAAGGAACTTACCAGGACCTTCAAACCCAGCATCGTCAAGTTGGAGGCGCTCTTGAGGCTGACCAACGCGAGAACGCCAACCTCAAAGAGCGCATCCGCCAACTGAATGCTGAAGTCGCGCAGCTGCGACCTCAGCTTGAGAAGATGAGGACAGACGCACGACAGCAGAAGGGTATGGTGTCCATCAACAAGAAACAGTTGGCTACCAACGAAGGAGAGCGTGACAAGATCAAGAATGAGATGAACGATCTGAGCAGAGCTGCGGAGGAAGCCGCACGAAGCCCACCACAGCAGTCAACACCAGCAGTCGCCAGCCCCGCCGCATCTACAACGAGCCAGTCCACCAACCCCTTCTTCCGCAAGTCGCCGGGTCAAACCTCAGACAACGCCATGTCTCCCTCTGGCTTTGCTCAAGGACCGCACAAGGACTTTGATAGCGTCTTCGGTTCTTTCGCTCCTGCGCAGAACACCCCGCCACCGGTTTCTTTCCGCTCGGAGAACCAGAGCCACGTACCTAACTTCTCTGCCCCATCTGGACAGTCTGTTCGCTCTTCTGAGGGTCCTGATGTCCCCACTCCATCCACCTCGCCACCTCTCTCGTCCTACCAGGAGTCGCCCCGTGGTGTAGAACCTCCAGCTGCTCCCGAGTCTCGCCAATTCACCTCGTCGTTCTTGCCTCTCAGGCAAGATGGCCCCCGATCCGACTCATTCAGCTCCTCTGTCAAGGTCTCTGCCCCTGCTAGCAGATACGGTGGTCCCGGTGCCCCGGGCCAAGAGACACCCACTGTGTCGAAGGCCTCGCCCGCCGGCACTCCTGTCCCCGAGAAGGCCACATTGGAGCGAAGCGAGACGAACCGCACAGAGCCTGACAGATTCAACCCTTCTCAGCCGTTCTCTTTCGATCGCAACTTTTCTACAGCCTCGCCTGTAGCCAGCGTGACCAGCGACACTCAGCGATCCACAAGGGCTGAGCCACAACGCCAGGATACCTTCTCCAGCTTCGGCGCTCCCTCTGCTGCGGTCCAGGACATCCCTGGAGCTTTCCCCCGCGAGGCTGCCACGCCTCTTCAGCAGAACCCCACTGGAGACAGCAGCTTCAGCAACCAGAGCAAGAACACCAACCGTGCTGATCCCTTCGGCAGTACCACCAGCGAGAACTCTCGTCCTGGTGGCAAGGTCGATTTTGATTCTGCCTTCGCTGGTTTCGGTTCTAGCCGCCAGAACACTGCCTCTGGTTCTGGTGCTAACGGCTCTACGGACAACTCCAACAAGTTCAACAAGGAGTTTCCACCCATTGAGGATCTGACTCACGATGATGAAAGCGATAGCGATAACGAGCAAGGCTTTGATGACAACTTTACTGCGACATCTCCTCAACAAAAGCGCAGCAGTGTTGGTCAACAATCGTCGCAGCAACAGCCACAGCAGCAGCGTCCAGGTACTGCATCGACAGACGAGCTGTACAGGTCACCACCACCGCCAACCACTCGTCTTGACTCGAACCTCGGCGGTCTGCCTTCCGCAGATGCACAGAAGTCGCCGCCAGCGTACGACTCGACGGTCGGTCAGCGCAGTGGTTCAAACCAGTTCCCTCCTGAGTTCGGCGGCTTGCTGCCCTCTCGCGAAGTCCCGAACTCACCCACTACCTCACAATCGCCTGAGAAGTCTTTCAGTCCTGCTGGTGGCCACGGTGCAGTCCTGTTCGGTGGTCCTTCCTCGAAGCCAACGACGATATCGCCCCCACCAAACGATACACCGTCGTCGACTGTTCCGTCCGATGCTTACCACTCCGCTGTGTCGTACGGTACGAGCGACAATGCGGGTGCCTCCCAGGCTACAAACCAACCTCAGCTGCAGAGGTCGGCCTTCAACGACGACTTCGATGCTGGCTTCGACGACTTGACTGATGCTAAGGAAGACGAAAAGGCTGATGACGACTTCATATTCTCCTCGCATCAGCGCGATGAGCTTGATGAGTTCAACCCTGTTTTCGACTCGCCTGCGGCATCCAAATCTAACACAATGGCATCGCAGCAGACACCTACAGGCAAGCCGCGCGGTGACGACAGCTTCAGCGACTTCGAGCACTTGTCACACGGCTTTGGACAGCCTCAGGCACCTCAGCCCTCCTCTTCGACCCAGGACTGGGATGCCATCTTTTCCAACCTCGAGTCCTCGCAAAACGATAAGTCCGGGCACTCTCAGCAGCAGACCACCGACTTCAGCAAGTCTGTCTTTGACAGCCTCGACAATGAAGATGCTGGTGCCTCGTCCTCGAAGCAGGGACACCTGTCTCCTCAGTCACCCCAGATGCCTCAGTTGGGCCGTGCAATCAGCAGCGGTACCGAGCACGACGACCCTATCTTGAAGAAGTTGACAGCCATGGGCTACAACCGTAACGAGGCTCTCAGTGCTTTGGAGAAGTTCGACTATGACATCAACAAGGTAGGCTTCCTCGTACCACCCTTCACATACGATCTTGGGCTAATCTTGGACAGGCTACGGACTACTTGGTCTCTGGGCAGCAGTAACTGGATCTCGCAGCACAACTGGTACGAAACGTAATCTAGCGCGACACACAGTATGTTTGAATTGAATTTTTGTACGAGTACATCTTTCAGCATGGCTTGCCGTACCCTTGAGCGTTGATCTTCCGGTCTGTCGTTCTCGCATTGTAGTATGCATTTGTGGCGGCTTGACTGCCAGTGGGTTCAGACTTTCCTTGCACATACTTCGCAATAATCAAGATTGATTTCCGCTCACCAGACCGATGGCTACGTACACATACTGCGCCATGTTCGTGACGTTTGGAGATGCCGAGCGTTCCAAGGTAGGCGTTCGCAGCTTACACGTGCCGCTTGCCCCGCCACTGCCAGTTCCTTGGTGGGGCGTGGATGATGTCGGCACTATGACGCGCATTCAGGTCGCGCTTCCCTCTGCATAAGCTTGAACCTCGTCACTCACCACGATTGCTTTTCTACTCTTTGTTGCAAAAGCGACTGTACCTCAACTTCGAACTCTCACAGAGGTCACGAACATTCGAGGAAAATCACATCCACCAGACCACTATGGCGGACTACGCGCCTCCACCAGTAAGTCTCCTGCAGGAAGCTCGGTAGTGCAACAGCAAGCTTACACAGCATGCAGGGCCCGCCTCCACCAAGGGTACCCGAAGGCTGGAAAGCAGTCTGGAACGAGCAGTATCACGAATGGTTCTTCGTCAATATCTACACCAAGCAGTCCACATGGGAGAAGCCTACAGAAGCCGTCTACCCACCCGGCGAAGCACCACCAGCAGGCGCTCCCCCCACGTACGGAGGTGCCGCATCCTCCCACCCGACCGGTACGAGTGAGAAGTCGAGCTTCAGCAGTAACAACCCGTATGGCAGCCAACAACCGGGCATCAGCGAAGACGAGAAGCTCGCACGCAGACTGCAAGAGGAAGAGCAAGCGCGCGCAGGCCGCCGCTCGGGCGATGCGAACCGCAACGCAAGCAACGACTACTACAACCAACCACAAGGCGGCCATGGCGCTTCCGGTCCAAGTATCGCAGGGGCACCGCACTCAGGAGGATACCCAGCGCCCGGAGGCTACTCGCAAGAACAACAGTACCAAGCTCCCTCCACACCATACCAGTCGGCACCATACCAAGACCAGACTCAGACCAAAAGCAAAGGCGGCATCCTTGGGAAGCTGCTAGGGAAGAGCGGTCACGGGTCGAGCTCGCACCATGCATCGCAGCCGTATGGGCAGCCGGCGTATGGCGGTGGTGGGTACTATGGTGGACAGGGCATGTATCAGCAGCGTCCTGGGTACGCGATGCCTACGGGTCGCCGTCCGGGAGGTGGCGGTATGGGCGCGGGTGGTTTGGCGCTGGGCGCTGGTGCTGGTCTGCTTGGTGGTGCGATGTTGGGTTCTGCGCTAGGTGATGCGGGGGATCATGGTGATACGTACGTGGAGAACAATTATGGTGATGATGGCGGGGATATGGGAGGTGACGGAGGGGGATTTGATGATGGTGGTGGTGGTGACTTTGGTGGTGATTTTTAAGTTGCTCCAGCAGCTGGAAGTCTGCAAGAGCAGGTTCCCCGTGTTCTGAGTGCAAAGGTGCGGGATCATTGGTAGCATAATAATGTCCATCTCAATCTTTCTTTTTCGAGGGCCACATAATATACAGTACGGCATGCCTCGATGATCTTGTCCTGTTTCGCTGCTATCTTTGCGATTCTATCACTGAACCGTAGAGTGGAGAGGGAGAATGAAACGAGATATAGTCGTGATTAGTGTTGGGGACGGAAGCTTTATGCAGTTGGCGATGCAGAGCTTCAATGGAGAGAAGGCACGCTAGCGTTGTCCATAAGAGCACTCAAGCAGTCGCTGCTCCGGGCCTCTGCGATGCTTCGGGGACGCTGCAGCTACCAGTTCTCCAAACCGTCGAGCCTATAGACCTTGAGAGTATTTCTAGCTGTGGTACAAGGCAAGTAAGATTCCTTGTATACTTTTAGCTATGTGCAAGCTGACAAAATGACAGCAAGCATAACTTGACTACCTCCCAGAATTTGGGCGGTACCAGCTTTCACATTAACATGAGAGGCTATTTGGCATCCTTGTCAAATGTTGAAGTTGAAGTGCAAAGACGAAACTTTTGTTGATGCTCCGCTGCGTTCTGCTGCAGCTTGCCGCCGCCACCCATGACGTATCCGCGGGTTGATGCTACACCGAAACTTATCTTCAACACCATGTTGCGCCACGCTTGCCATCGCAACTTCAACAACACTGGAATTTGATGTTGAGAGCAACTTCGCGACTTTCAAGCATCATGGCATCTGAACAAAACAAACGCGATATTGTCATCATCGGTAAGCTTTGCGAAAAACGTATTTCTGATGTGGAAGAGATGGCTGATTAGTGCAGGTGGTGGTATCATTGGCTCAACAACAGCATACTACCTCTCGCAACACCCAAGTTTCAACAGGGAAAGAGATAGCATAACGCTACTGGAAGCGACCAAGATTGCTGGTGGCGCTTCAGGAAAAGCAGGAGGTCTTCTCGGTCTTTGGGCCTATCCGTCTTGTATTGTTCCGCTCAGCTACCGTCTGCACAAGGAACTCTCAGATCAGCATGGCGGCGCAGAAAGATGGGGCTATCGCGCTGTGCACTGCGGGCAGATTGATATGTATGGTGTGCTAAAGAAAAGGGAGAAGAATGGCGCTGTGAATGGGCGTAGCGAGAACTCTGTAAGCCTGGAAAAGAGGAGTAAGAAAGCCATCGGGCTGCTGCGAGCAGCCGGTGTACCGCCAGATCTAGACTGGATCGCTGCAGAGGGGATTCAAAGTTATGAAGCTATGGGCACACCAAGTACGACCGCACAAGTCCACCCCTACCAGTTCACGACATCGATGGCCCAACTAGCTGAAGAGAGCGGAGCAAAGATTATCTACGGCTCAGCAACCGATATTAAGCAAGAATCCGGCGCAGTCAAATCCGTCTCCTACAAGCCCAAAGACGGAGGCGAAGAGACAACACTCAACGCAAACACTGTGATCATTACAGCCGGCCCCTGGACCCGCACAATCTGGCCATCCGCCCCAATCTCCGCACTCCGCGCACACAGCGTAACAATCCGGCCAACACGCCCCGTATCCGCCTACGCGCTCTTCACGTCCATCGACCTCCCGCGCTCACCAACCTCCAAGCGCGGCGAAACAGTCACACCCGAGATCTACGCGCGCCTCAACAACGAAGTCTACGCCTGCGGCGAAGGCGACCAACTCATCCCGCTCCCCACTAGCTCCGACCTCGTCCAAGTCGACGACAAGAGGTGTCAGGATATCATCGACCACGTTTCCACTGTGTCTGAGGAATTGAGGGATGGAGAGGTTACGGCAAGGCAGGCGTGTTATTTGCCGAATGTGAGTCGCGGGCAGGGACCGCTAATTGGGGAGACGGGGGTTCAAGGGCTACTGATAGGGGCAGGGCATACGTGTTGGGGGATTCAGAATGCGCCGGGGACGGCGAAATGTTTGAGTGAATTGGTGTGGGAAGGGACGATCAAGAGTGCCGATTTGAGTAGTTTGGATCCTAGGAGGGTTATGTGAGGGGGGTTGGTGGCGGTAGTTGCGAGTCTGCTCCTTCTTCACTTGGTGAGCTTCTTGCCTTCGAGCCTTTCCACCGTGGTCCTTCCCTGGAGCATGTCTCTTCGTCCCTTCTTCGAATCTCAGTGGAGATCAGACAACCCAGGGAAAGGTTTCATGGGACCAAGCTTCTAGTGCATACTTCGTCGAAAGAAAAGAGGTGGTATTCTCAAAGCGACTTCCAAAGCAATATGTTGGCTCCTTGTATCATGACGTTGTGCAATGATGACCCATGATCCCCAACGTTCAACGTGAATTCGTAGTCATCAGCCTATGTCTTTGAGTTTCCAACGTCAGTCCTGTCAAGCTCGAAGTCACCGTGCACGACACAAAGAGCTGGAAATTGACCTCCAAAGTTCGCCCTTAGTTCACCTGTCAAACCAGACACGCTTCAGTCCTTCTCGACATTGAGGCACTCCTTTTCTGCTCCGCTCGTCTCACGTCACGTTATCGTTGTCCAGCACACTCTCGTCGTAATTCCGGGCAAGTGCTTTGATGCACCTGCTTTGCACTCGTGGGCTCGTACATGCCCCATTCTCGAACCACGACGTACCAACAGCCATCATGGACGACGATGCGGCCAGCCAACTGGCCCTAGACCATTCGTTAGACACTCTACTTCAGCGTCAGCATAACGCACCTCGTCCAGTGAACGACTGGTTAGCTTCCACACTAGCCGGTCAGACACAAGTATTGCAACCTGAAACACGTCGTCAATGTCGGGGCCGCAAGGTTTGACACAACCAGTTCGACGCTATCCGTAGGGACATTCTCCAACAACACTACGTCAAAAGACCTTTTCCTCGCTTCAAGACATTTTCGCTAACCCGGGTCCAGGCAGAGTGCCACACCAGCGGGGCAAGAGATTGAACGATTCTTCTTGTACTACTTTGTCAATTATCGGTGACTTTCACAAGTTGCTGACCCCCCTTTGGTAATTGGAACGATGATGAGATATAGCTTTTTGGCCTGAAGAACCACTTCGTGGGTAGATGACATCATGGTTTCCAGACAGAGGGGGGTCAACAACTTGTGAAAGTCATTATATCTGCTGAGTCCAGAAGACGAAGATCACGATACAGATGAGGACACAGCAGACCCTACTGACTTGTCCACCAACACTGATAAACCAACTCATTGCATGTGGTCGTATAATACCGTGCTCGGCGCCAACAATACATTGTAGGAGAGCTTTGGAATTGTATTATGACGCTGGGATCTGAGCTATTCAAACAAGCAGCGTGTTTCTAGCGTCATTGAACTTCTTGTCAACAATGGATACCTCACCAAGGAGAAGAACATCTCGAGAGATCACGCTCTCGGTGCATATCTTGTTCGATACGTGGTAACTTCAGTGCTCTCGGACGGCATCCAGCATTCGAAGCGCCCCTGAGACATTACCATCCAGTATGCCCCTGCAGTTGTCCTCCCGGCGGGCTTTGACTGTCGATTTGGCGACATCGTGGCATCATTCAATTCCAAAGACTAGCTGACCAAACAAGCAGGGTCCGTACAACATGGATGTATCGTAGAGTCTTGGTCACCGGCGGTGAAGTTCGCACTGAGATGGCACGGCTCTTTTCCGTCTAATGCTCAGCTCAACTCGCAGATCAACAAAAGCTCATACTTCATGGCACTCGCCTTCGAAGGGTTTCCTGCGCAATGCCCTATACCCTTCTGCGACGACAAGACGCTCTTTCAGTGTTGAGCCAACCTGGTTGCCCATGTCAGATACACGCACGTTCAAGCCCTCCCCGAACGTAATACGCAGTATCAACCAGACTATCCTTGTCCGGTCTCTGTTTATAATGCACGGTTCAAACGAGCGGGGACTTTTGATGTGTATGACAATCACTTGTCAACTCACGGTATCGTACCAGGCGACTACCTGCAGTCAGAGTGCTTGTAGGATCTTCACTTTTGTTGTACTTGGTTTCTTCGACCTCAATGAGCCGGAAGTCTACAAGGACCATCTTGCTACGTTCCATCAGCTCCATAATCCAACAGAACAGCACATCTACATTCTTACTTTGGTTATTCTTACACTACCAAGGCCTTCGTCAAACTAGGTTTGACCACACCTCAGATCTCATTACCTGCACGCCAAATGCGACTGCAAAGGCCGGCTGATCCCACCTATATAGGACACCTAGAAGCGGCACCTTGTCTCCTACGGGCCAGTTCCCGTGTACAGCACCAGACTGTCGAGCACGCGACCCGTGCAAAGATGAGGCCATCTTACAGGAACACCAGCTTCAGGCCCATGGCTAGTTCCTCTCAGCTACATGTCCTGTGTACGAGTACCAACATGAGGGCATCTGAAAACCCTCCCGTGAGCTGGAGACACATGTACACTCACCTAGACGAAGTCAGGGCTCAGCTTAATGGAGACGTGCTCTCTCCCAGGTACAAAAGCCTTATCCCAGGCTGTAAGCACCCGGACTTGTTTAGTGGTTCAAGTGGAGGTCGCAACTCATGGCAGAACCCGTACCTGACCCACTTGAAGGCATGTCACCAACTCTGGCAGACAAGCCATCGGCAGCTGCATATGCGAATTGGAACACAAATCCGAACGCTTGGACTGAAGTGTATATCGGCACCATAGTCTCCAGCGCTGTATTCGATGCAGTTGGTCCATTCACAGCGACAGCCTCAACTTTGTAATAGACTCAATGTCATCATCAGGTAAACTGTAGCCACCGCAATACCCTCTGATGTTTCCATTAGTCGTTCCTTTTGTGTCCGTCGTGTTCACCTCCCTACCACTGCTGTGCAACAGCCAGATTTTTCTTCTATTCGATTGAGTCTTGTAGCGTGGAACCGATATGTCGAATCGCAATCTCTGGCCACGAACTTGTAGCCGTCAGGAGGAATCATCGTCGACTCTTTGCCTTCCCTAGTTTTGTTGGAATCATCGTTCGATGCATGTGCCTGCCAGCTACAACCGTGTCCACTGCTATTGCTACTGCTCCTGCGTATTTGTGATGCTTTGAGTACAAGGCTCACAGACGTCTGACGCAGGTACAACCGAGTCAGTGCGGGAGCGTAGCGTGAGTGGAGACAGGTGGCGCACGCTAGACCGGTGAGCTAGCGGCGCACAAGCAGATCCCAGGTGAACTCGTCGGTCACAGCTCGGCTACTCCTGTGTTCCTTGACAAAATTCCCGGAGTTGTTATTTGCGTATGTCGGTCTGTGTATGTAGCTGTATAGTCGAGGGCTGAGTGTGCAAGGCCTGTTGAAGCAGGTGCAAATTGGTGCAGGTGCTGTGCAATCGCCGAAACCACAAGTGACCAACACCTTCAAAAGGTCTTTTGCCAGCCTCAATTTCCATTCATTGCCCATAAATGCTCATGTCGGTACTCCTTTGCCAGCTATTACCCTTCTCTTAGGCGGTATACATCGTTTCGTGTGCTATTGTGGAATCTCGCTCATGCGGAGATTTCGACGCTGATAGACTCGACGGTGGTTCGAAGGTGGGAACTGCGCTTGCTGAGCATCCTAAGTCTAGACGTTGCATTGCTTCCAGAGCCATCACTGGCGAGAGGCTGCGTTCTACGACTGGTGAGCAATAACAAATGTTCGTGGATTTGAACAACCTATGCAATTGAGCAGCACGTTATATCAGACCCTCAGAACTGTACCATCGACTCTACAGTGCTTCATGAGCATATGATCAGAAACAGTGCTTGAGAGTGAATCAATTGACCGCAGTCTTTCGACTCGTGTTGCACCTTCAAATCGTAGATAAGCTTGGTGCTGCTGGCTTGACGAAGACCTGTCTATTGAGGGATCACTTTTGGTAAAGGTGAGTCTCCAACGCGGGAGAATCCTTAGGTCTGCACATCGTCCAAAGGATACGCCTGGCATGCAATTGTAGTTCAGACGGAAAAGTTATTTCCTGGTACCTCGTGGGCAAGCCCTGGTTGGGTTCGGCATGTCTTATCGGTGATGACGAGCTTGGTGGAGCGTATGGTCGTGTGCGTTGTATCGGCGGGCGTTCCGTTCGTGCATCGAAACAGTGGGTGCCAGAAGACGGTTCCAAGATAAAAAGTTGGTTGGCCCAGCGCAACCACAGACGTCGTGGTGGTCAAGCCTTTCTGACAGGACAGCGCAGCATCCGTGGAGCGTCGCAGCCGGCAGCTCTGCTCGAACAGCTTCCGAAGAGGCAGCTTCGTCGAAACGACATCATCGGCGCGGCCTCACATCCAGAAGCACCTGGGCAACGGCGAACCACGGTCCTTTCAACAAACGGGGGCCGGGCCACGAATTTTCCATCGCCTCGCGCGTTATTGGCCCGGCCCTCCCGAAATTGCCCGACCTTGTTGGCTGCGGAAAAGCGCTCAAGGCGGACCCTGGGAAAAGGAGAAGCGCTGCGAAGCGCACCGCGTTCGGGGTGGATTCAAGCTTGAAAAAGCATCTGGACACATGTGAAGCCCCAGTTTACAGTTCTACAGGTGCGGCAGCTGCCAGATTGCAGTGCGTGCGCAGCTGTGCCAAAGAGTTTCGATGTAGTGGCTGCTACAGCAACGCTTATGGGTGCTTCCTTGAGATGAGCGAGGTAACGAACAATGGCAGCATACTGCAGCTTTAACAACTACCAGCTTGCAGTGAAAGTGCGGCTCAAGTGGAGTTACACTGATGCACAGAACAAAGTGAATTGCTTTGCATGCTGTTCTGGAAATACGCACTGCTTCCCCGAGGCATCGAAGAGGTCCCGGAGCAGCGGCGGCCTGAGCGTCCTTGGCGGCGCTAGCGTGCCTTCTCCATTGAAAATCTGCATCGCCAACTGCTTTAATAGCTTCCCTTCCCCAACCCTCAACTTCATCTCTTTCATTCCCCCTCTCCACTCTACGGTTCAGTACCAGAATCGAAAAGATGGCTTCGCAACAGGATAAGTCCTTCATGGGCATGCCGTACGTTATTTCCTCTCGCCAACAGCAAGCTTTTCAGCTTCAGCTGCACCGGATCAGCGATTTGCGCAATCTTCATCTTAATGGCATCGGTCGCACCTGCCTTCGCAGGGCAACGATGCAAGAGATGGAATTGCAAGCGCTGAGAGGTCGTTAGCTGGCTATGATCTGTTATCAATTGGCTACCTATTCAAGAAACAAGGCTAACAAACATGTAGCGGCTTTGTGGTCGACTTCTTGAGTACGTTTCATCGGTGCACCGACAATTTCCATCAAGCTTGAGAGTCAATGGCTTCGGCTTCAATGGAAACTCGATGCGCAAACTTTTCCCGAAGATGCAGCTACTAACCCCTTATCAGTGGGTGGTGTCTCCGCCGCCGTCTCGAAGACCGCTGCCGCCCCCATCGAGCGTGTCAAGCTCCTCATCCAGAACCAGGTATGCATCAGTCCTATCAACATCCATCATCAGCCACCATCTAACACCCGCTGCAGGATGAGATGCTGAAGTCCGGCCGTCTCGACCGCAAGTACGACGGTATCACCGAGTGCTTCAAGCGCACTGCCCAGAACGAGGGTGTCCTCTCCCTCTGGCGTGGTAACACTGCCAACGTCATCCGTTACTTCCCTACCCAGGCCCTCAACTTCGCTTTCCGCGACACATACAAGTCCATGTTCGCCTACAAGAAGGAGCGTGACGGTTACGCCAAGTGGATGGCCGGTAACTTGGCCTCCGGTGGTGCCGCTGGTGCCACTTCCCTCCTCTTCGTCTACTCCCTCGACTACGCCCGTACCCGTCTCGCCAACGACGCCAAGTCCGCCAAGAAGGGTGGTGAGCGCCAGTTCAACGGTCTCGTAGATGTCTACAAGAAGACCCTCGCTTCCGACGGTATTGGCGGTCTCTACCGTGGTTTCATGCCCTCCGTTGCTGGTATCGTTGTCTACCGTGGTCTGTACTTCGGTATGTACGACTCGATCAAGCCTGTCCTCCTCACCGGTTCCCTCGAGGGTAACTTCCTTGCCTCTTTCGCTCTTGGTTGGGCTGTCACCACCGGTGCCGGTATCGCCTCCTACCCTCTTGACACCATTCGTCGTCGTATGATGATGACCTCCGGTGAGGCCGTCAAGTACAACGGTACTCTCGATGCTGCCCGCCAGATCGTCGCCGCTGAGGGTGTCAAGTCTCTGTTCAAGGGTGCTGGTGCCAACATCCTCCGTGGTGTTGCTGGTGCCGGTGTCCTGTCCATCTACGACCAGGCCCAGCTCCTCATGTTCGGCAAGAAGTTCAAGGGTGGATCTGGTTAAGCGCCTTCCCTCTTTCTTCGATACCCCAAAACGAGTTCACGTGGTGGAAGCAGATAATCGCGACGCGAGGGGACGAGTTGTGTGTAGAGGTGAATGATGGAGCACATCAAGCCCGTCACGGAAAGCACGACCCGGTGGTGAAACACCTTGTACTTTACTTTGCCCTGTACTACTCGTCATATCCGGCTTGCATTGCTTTGTCCATTTACCCCTTTCCTAGGTGTTTACTTTCCATCGCTTGGAGCATGGGAAAAATAGTGGTTTATAGAAAGATCTCGGGTTTCCTTCACACAAACATTGTTCCATTGCTATGTGATTGTTACTTGTATCGTACATCATTCGACACCATCATGTCAGTTGACAAATAAGACCTTCATCTCTTGCCGTTCACAGCCTTCCACGCCGCCTCCTCCGCACCCTTCAATGCCTCGCCAGCCTTCGAGATCATATTCCACGCCTGAGCCCCAATGCCCTCTCCAGCAGTCTCTCCACCTCCAATCCCACCACCTTGTGTATACGGCGCGTTGTCAGGCGCCTGCTGATACCCTGGTGGGTGCTCCAAACTCCTCCTCCCGCCGCCCCCATCTGTCGCAGTCGCCGTGGGCACCGCACCGCCTGTATCCGCACTCTGAAACGGACTAGCCACCGGCCCCAAGTTCAGCGTTGTAGGACCCGGCTTGCTCGCCGTCGTCGAGGTTACTGTCGAACGGCCAGCGAGCTGCGAGTCGGTCGGCGGTGGTTGTGTGAATTGAGGTGGCGGCGCCTGGACTCGTGTCTCGGTCGTGATGTGCGTTGCTGTGTAGCCGGGCTGAGGAGGTGGAGGGCCGTTGTGGTTCGAGGGCGTAGAGGCTGTGGGGGTTGGGCGGGCGCCTGGCTGGGGAGCTGGAGGTGCCGAAGAGTCTACGGTTGTTGTGGCGGGTACGTATCGTGAGGTGCGTGTTGGTGCTGGGTTGGAGGCATCGTTGGTCTGAGGTGTGACGCCGTCGGCCTTTATGGGCGCATTCTTGTAGGTAGGGATTGGTGGCATTGTGTGGATTGAGGTCTTGCAAGCTATAAGCAGTCTTCGTGACAGCTGCGGTAGATGGAGTGTACGCGCGGTCTGCGAGTAGTCGTGAGAGATAGTAGCGGCCAAACAAGGACGAAGTTGCAACGATTCAATATGTTCGACAGATTTGGAGTGTGGTTCTCACTTTGAAGGTTACGTGTTTGTTATGAGTGTATTGCTGCCTTGAGAAGACATCTCTTTAGCTCTCTGGACACTGCGAATCAAGGTGATTACCATTTCAGGCCATCCAATGATGTCACATGCACTTTTGCACGTGATAGCCGTTTCCTTTCCCAGCGCCAGACGTACGAAGATACACTCGAGGCAGTTACAACGCTAGTCTGCAGGGCCAGGCTTCGAAGGCCCTTCGTCCGCCAGTTTCTTACCTCTCCCGTTTTTTTGCAGCTGGCTTCTGTACCGCTGTTTTTCATTCAAGGATCGAGCAAATCACGGAAATTTTACGAGTCTAACCAAAACTCCACTGATCCAAGGTCAGCGTGCACTTGACAACGACTGCTCGGGACCTTTTTGTCAATCCAGGTACCGCTATGTAGCGGGAGGTCAGTGGTCGATATTTATGTAGGTATGCGATGTATCCACCGTGCAAAGTATGCAATTCTCGAATTCACCGTATAAGAGCTGTTCTTGGAGAATCTGACAGTGCCGATTGAGGAGGCATGGACGAATTTCGAACTGTAGAAGTCGGTTCCGCGATGGACGCGGTATCGATCCCTGATGTTGCTGAGGGCGTGTACCCGTTGACCCTGGTGTGCATCTGTTTCATGACAGGCATCACGCCTTACAAGCCCTCAGCAACACCATTTACCAACATCAACTTGCATCGACATTGCCCAGCTTCCTACCATCTTGGCTACCCACAGCTCAGTATTGGCATCATCTGTGTCTGTGCCGTCATCCAGATGAACGGTTGTTCGGCGCAGTCGAAACATCTTCCAAGAGATATTCTCTTTGCGCCGCACCACTTTTCAGGGGAAGAGTGCCTACCCGGACTAAACTGTTCACCAAACTCAGGCGCTTCGGTAAACCCAGCTTGCTTGCTGTCGTGTCCATCAGTCGCCACTTCCATCGTTCCCTCGCGTGGACCCGCAATGTCACGATCAATACTCTTTGCTCGCCCTACCCTTCGAGTGAAAGGGACAACCTTCAAGCATGCAAACCCTATGCTTCGAAGTAGGCTTATGTGAGATGAAGCTGACGTGGATATATCTAGAATCAAGCTTTTCTGCAAGCCTTCGAACATCCACCCTGGTTGACTACGTACGCACATCGATGTGTATACCTGTCACCCGAGTCAGCACACTGAGGGACCTCGAAGCGGAACTGGTCAGAATCCGAATCCGAACACTCAACCTTACCTTTGACAAGATGACAAAACGCTGTTATTCCTGCCAGAGACCGCGACAACATGAAATGCTATTTGATGCTTGTAATCAGGCAAACTTACATCAACATCCAATCTCATGCCGTAATATCACGACACTGTACGCTGCATGGTCGTGATTTTTGGCATGTCACGATTACCGACGTTCAATTAAACATAGATTTCTCCACACCACATTGTTTCTGCGCGCAGAGGTCCGCTCAATCTTATTCCCACCCTTTCGAGTTACCGCCATGTTTCGACGTTGAAGCCACTTGGCTTGGCAGCGCGAAGAGTGCGAGGGTCTCCACCATATCTGGTTAGTCGTTTCAAACATATTCCTCCCGGATCGTACCGAGCGTCCTCTGATTTTGCTTGTTCACTGCTTGTCTTACGGTCCCTGGTCGAAATAAGCAATGTGCCCCGTCAAAGTCGCATGGCCTCCGCTATCGTCGCCAAATTCGGCAAAGCTTCAATGGAAACGCTTGGGCATGCTTGTAGGGCTTGGGAGTGAACGTGGGACTACATGACAAGCCGGATCTCGGATGATGCATTCTCTATATAAGAGACAGTACTCTGCTGGTATACTGTTCTTCAGCCTAGCTCTTCCATTCTTTTCAAACCCCAACACTCCAGTCCTTCGCTTCAACCATCAGTCATTCTTTCTTGAACTTATCAACACTTCGACACAATGAAGTTCAGCACTATTGTCTCCCTTGGCCTTACGGCCATCACCGCTCTGGCAGCGCCCACTCCTAGCATGCTTGACGTCAAGCACAGCATCGAGAAGCGTGCTGCTTCCCTTGAGGACGTCGCCACTGTTGGTTACGCTACCACTAATGGCGGAACCACCGGTGGTAAGGGCGGTAAGACCGTCAAGGTCTCCACGCTCAGCGAGCTCACCGCCGCCGTCAAAGGCGATGACGCCGCCATTGTCCTCATCACTGGCCCCATCAAGGGTTCCGGTGACAACGTCAAGGTTGGCAGCAACAAGTCCATCATCGGACAGAACAGTAAGGTCATCCTCGAGAACTTCACTATCACCGTCAAGGGTGTCAAGAACGTCATTCTTCGTAACTTCGCCGTCCAGAAGGTCGTTGGTGGTGATGCTATCGCCATCCAAAAGGTATGGCTCCCCAGCGCCCAACTTCACTGGCCCGCACTAACAGTCTCTTCAGTCTGAAAATGTCTGGGTCGACCACCTCGACCTCTCTTCCGACCGTGACCACGACAAGGACTACTACGACGGTCTCCTTGACATCACCCATGCTGCTGACTTCGTCACCGTCACCAACACCTTCCTGCACGACCACTGGAAGGCCTCTTTAATCGGCCACTCCGACTCCAACGGCTCCGAGGACAAGGGTCACTTGACCGTCACCTACGCCAACAACTACTTGTACAACCTCAACTCCCGCGGTCCCTCGTTCCGCTTCGGTACCGGCCATTTCTACAACAACTACTACGAAAACGTCTCCGACGGCATCAACACCCGCCAGGGCGCCCAGCTCCTCGTCCAGAACAACGTCTTCGTCTCTTCCAAGAAGGCTCTGTACTCCACCGATGCCGGCTACGCTGTTGAGTCTGGCAACGACTTCGGTGATGGCAAGAACACTGCTGAGGAGGGTACTCTTACCAAGGCTCCTTACACTGTCTCTACCCTCCTTGCTGCTTCTAAGGTCAAGGCCGCTGTTGTTGGCACAGCTGGTAACACCCTCTCCTTTTAAGCGATTGCTTAGGAGAATCGATCATGCTAGGTAGTGAAACACCTAGGGTAGATTTGCCTGAAAGATACATGGCGAAGAAAGACTGAACGGTGTTTTTATCAATTCACGATTGTCTGGCATTCTTGTATATATTTGCGCTGGTCGTGGAGATTAGATATGCAATGCTACGACAGCAATTCCCTTACCATGAAATCTGTAGCGGTGTGGACCGCTGTAGAATACTGATAGCTACGGTAAACGATAACGTAGGACTATCAGGTCGATGGAATACTGCGCTGGATTGCTATCTAGCTAGGAGGAGACGACTATATACCTGTGTAACACACTAGTCCAGGGTAGTGGTCAGGGGTATAGTCAGACACTGTACGGACCAACCGATACCGCAACAAATTCGACTCTGCTGCGAAATTCGCCCTTGACATCATCATGCTTCCGATCCTATCGTCTACGCAAGCACCCCTTCACAAAGCGATACCTTCTCCCCATCCCAGGCATATATGACCCTTAGCATCAGCAGCGGACCTTGATTTAGCCTTCTCGCAAAGACGAATGCGACCAGGTGTCAGGATATGGAATACTCTCAGAGCAATGCGTACCGTATAGGTAGTCTCTTCGTTGTTGAGCACTGCCTTAAGGCTCTTTTCTGCCCTCCGTTCAATGATAATGGGATCGAAACCACCGGTGAAGCTGTGTGTGCACGATGACCGACAAATCGAATCGAACCTGATGTACTGAGGCGCACCCGTTCGATAGAGAATGTCTGAAGAGGGAAAGACAAGATCCGAAACAGGTAGAGTAAATTCTACCCAGGGACCATTCTGATGGCTACTTTCAAAGATCTCTGATAATAAGTAGTCCGAACGTTGCAACGCCCGCATGACAAGCAAGACCGAGCAGATACGTAGCTGGCCCGTATGTTGTTTGAGTAGGTCATAGGCAAGTTGTTCAGCAGCGATTTCGTAGTCGACTTTAATTCTAGCTGTCTCTGGAGAACATAGAGACAGTAAAGAGAATACTTGATCCAGAGGATTTGCGCACTGTGTAGCAGAGAATCGATCCAACAATGATATGAGTGCAGACCCTTGGTTTCCTGAAGCCAAGCCAAGCTGATGATTGAGATAGTAAGGGAGGCGGTATTTCATCTTATTCCTGGCATATTGCGACCCGAGAGCATATGAGGCGTGTGATTCGAGAAGCGCTTGATCCATCGATAAGGTGTGCAGCCAGAATGTGAGCTTCCGTGCCAAGGACACTTCTTGCACTATCCAAGCGCGCGCCCAGTACGTGTTGTCTAGAACGAAATCGAACAAAAGCTTCTCGAAGTATGGACGTTCGGCCGGCGATTGGATCTGAGAATTGCTCATGGATATCGCTGGCACGTAGTCTCGTACTACTGTATCCACAGGCGTCGTCTCGTCCTTATGAGGTTTTGCATGGGGTCCTCGCGCATCGAACTTGTCCGGAGCTGACTGTGGCACTATACTTAGCTAGACCTGCACAGAGACGGCACGCAAGTAGATCGCGCCCGTTTGTGCTACTGATGATTCCTCTCTAGCTGGTTGGATTCATCAATACATAGGGCGTCAATACATGATGGAATAGACAGATCAAACGTTCCGGGCGCCCGAGTGCCGTCTTCTTGTACCACACGGAGAAAAATTGAGTAGACTTTGCCGAACACGAAAGTATTGTTCATTGATCAGAGTGATCCCAGAACCGGTGCCCTGTCTCGCTGACGACGGATCCCGAGTAATCCGCTTACGTGGTGGTGGATAGCCCCACACATATGACAGACACATATAAGAGGCATCTGTTGTGGCGTGGAACATGCTATATTGTACAAATCCGTCTCTAGAAAGAGTTTTCTGAATGTGAATCAAACGAATGAAAGGTCGACCGTGATCGAGGGGCCGGTGCTGGAACGCATTTATTATAGGATATTCTGAAAGGCTGTCGCAGGTTGGCACATTGAACCGAGTAACATCAGCGGAAAGTCGGTAAGCCTCTGCGCAGAGTTTGGTAGGTAGGGATCGCCGGTTGAACGGCGTAATCGGGTCTACCGATCGTTATCCAGGAGCGTCGCTGCTGTATTTATATGCTTGTTGATATCCCAGTTTTGCTGTACTTGTTGGTATCCCAGTGTTGCTGTACTTGTTGCCTTCGATACTGAGGTGTTGGCATGCTTTGTTTTCTTATGTGACCTCGATGTGGAAACGACGAGAATCTGGATTCATTATCGTCCGGTCGATCAGTTCTCTCTGCTCAGACGGAACAGCGTCTCTTGGTAATGTATGGCTAGCTAGCTGCTGTTGCAAGCCCCTGGTAAAACTGGGCTCGAGCTATTTATTCAACCTGATGGGTGGATGAGCTGTAGCAGATGTAGCATATACGACAGCAGTAAGGCTGTAGTGTTCATAAGGTGGCCATGTCTGTGTTGCAAGGTTGTAAGCGCGGCTGAGCTTGCTTTTACATGTGAGCTATGATTGGGCGATGGGAGAAAGAAGAGTGGTGTTCCATTAATCGTTGCATGCGTGTAACACCATGAACAATTACAGGTAAGAGTTCGAGTCAGCAAAAGCGACGTTTTTTTCGTTGCCGTGACAATGAACTTCGTGCTGTCTCCAATCAGAGCTTACCATCAGACAAGAGTGAGATCCCCCCATTTAGTGAGAGATTTCACCATCCATGATGCTGTAAACGCAACAATTGTGCATAAACATCCATTCTTGACATCTCCCGCGAGTTGCTCAGGTGTCTGCAGTCTCGGACAAAGACAGGACCTCGCAGTGCACAATGCCCCTTACGTTGATGATGAGACCAAAAGTAAAGGTCTGTTGAACGATGAACTCGATTAACGGGATCACACGAATCCCGAAGTTTGATGTTGGCAATAGTGTTCGCGTGCACATCAGTCAGGGCGAGTGGATGGCGTTCGCACTAGTGATCTGCACTAACCTTCGCTTAATGAACTTGCCAAGCCGCACAGAGTTTCTCTCACGGGTTGGACATCTTCAAACGCTTCTTCGACCAGCCGACAACTAACCTCGCCAGCCGCCGACATGTCTGCCAACGCCCTGAACAAGATCGCGCCCAACAGCCCCTCGAGGCAGAGCCCTTCCGAGATCGAGACCAGCATCGCCAACGCAAGTTTTCCACTATCAATTGGTATGCGACTACAGGACTAACAATTGCGCAGGCGTTGACTGACCTCGAGAACAATGTCCCCGACCTGAAGAGCTCTCTGCGCCCTCTGCAGTTTGTCTCTGCCCGCGAGGTAAGATAAGCCTCCACCATAGCGCACCGACGCGCTCGCATACCTTCCACACGCATACCCATACCCATATTTTTGATCGAAGAGGCGGTGGGCACTGGGCAGCACAATTCGCTGACACCAGGATTCTTAGATCGAGGTTGGCCACGGACGTAAGGCTATTGTCATCTTCGTCCCCGTCCCTCTCCTCCAGGGCTGGCACAAGGCCCAGCAGCGGTAAGCAGGAACTTTTCGCGAAACATTTAGTGAACATGCGCTAATTCATGACAGTCTCACTCGTGAGCTCGAGAAGAAGTTCTCCGACCGCCACGTCCTGATCGTTGCTTCCCGCCGCATCTTGCCCCGCCCCAAGCGCTCCAACAGGTCCCGCACCAGCCAGACCCAGAAGCGTCCCCAGTCCAGGACCCTCACTGCTGTCCACGACGCCATCCTGTCCGACCTTGTCTACCCCGTTGAGATCGTCGGCAAGCGCCTCCGCACCCGCCAGGACGGCTCTAAGGTCCTCAAGGTCGTTCTTGACGAGAAGGAGCGCGGCGGTGTTGACTACAGGCTCGACACCTACTCTGAGGTCTACAAGCGCCTCACTGGCAAGGGTGTCAACTTCGAGTTCCCCCAGTCTGCCGCTGAGTACTAGACCTACGGCTGTCGGTTGTTTCGTTTAGCCTGGGCATCATTCGGGTCAGGAGTACGGCTTCGGAAATGCATCATGTATCCGGCATTAAAATGGAATGAGATGATATCAGCCCGCGAGGGGCACCCCTTCAAGATACCACTGCAATTGATTTCTTTTCTGTGATGGTCACTGTCCTTTCTAGTGTCTTTCGTTTCGATCATCTCCCAGAGCATCTTCTCTACTGACGGTCCAGCTCGGGATAATACCTGAACATACCCATACTAAACGGCTTCCTCCTTCCACTCGCCAGATACTCCTTCACCCCACTCGCCTCCTTCACACTCTCATAAAACGTTCCAAACAACAGTTCAAACCCCCCCTTCCTGGCCTCTATCTCCTTAGGAAATGCAAACAGCAGCCCACTCAACACATGCCACAGCGTCGTATCCGCATAACTCAGCTTATCACCCACCAAATACTTCCCCTTCCCTTTCTCTTCATTCCCCTTCAGTACCCTCTCAAAGAAGCCCAAGAATTTCGGGATCCTAGCTTCCCTAACGTCCGTCGCCTTCTTCAAACTCTCCTCCTTCTGTTCCTCATAGGTTTTCGCGACTGCGATGGGGTGGTGCGTCTCGTGTGCTTCGTTGCTGAGATCCAGCGCTGTGAGCGTGTGCGAGAGGATCCATTGCTGCTCTGCTTCATTGGTGCCTGCGAGGCCGAGCTTGGGGCCAAGGTAGGAGAGGATCGAGGGTGTTTGGTAGATTAGGAGCGGTTTGCCGTCGGGGCCTTCGCCGGGAATGCGTAGCGCGGGTGGTGCGAAGGGGGGTGGGTTGCCGTCGGTGCCGGTCGAAGAGGAGTCGATGAGGGAGATTACTGCTTTGACGCCTGGGACTGTCAGCCTTGGTTCGAGGTTGGTATAAGGTCGGAGATTGGGGGAAGTGAGTGGTGCGTAGTAGGTGTCATGAGTTATGATGATCACCTCGAGTTGATTACGGTGTGTAGGATGTACGTACCATCCTCAGACTCGTTGGCTGTGTCTTTGTAGGATACACCTGCAGCTTCGAAGGCCAGACGAATGAACTCGCCACGTCCTGGGATGCCAGGCCAGTAGAGGAGCTCGTAAGGTGGGTCGGTGCGGGCTTTTTTGTTGGCCGCCATGGTGTTGAGGCGTTGGATTGGTGCAATGCTACGAACGATTGGAATTGAGAGGATCCTGAAGCTGTTCGAGAGTAGGAGTCGTGTTTTGCATGTTATAAGCATTCAATTGCTGTTGTTTTTATGTAGCTTCTCCCGTGGAACGCTTCCGTTGTTGTTTTGTAAGCGGCACGTATGATTCGAGATCAGCATCACTTTGCGGGGAAAGCTCAGGCGGAGCTGTTCGGCGTTAACAACGGTCCACACTTGCAGCTGTTTTTCATCTGTGGCATCTTCAGGTACGTTTGTACTTTCCAGTTTCTCATCTAATGGAATTTGCGATGTATTTTCAAACTATGTACGAGAAGTTGCTACAGCCTCGATCGTGCTGCATGCCAGCCACTGGAAAAGCGTTGTGCAATTGTCCGGAACAGTAAGCGCTGTCGAAGCAATACATTGTTGTCTAGCAGCATGCTGCAAATGAAAGTCACTGGTGAGTTGCTCAAAGCTTCTGAATGCCCCCGTCAGCTTCGTGCGCGTCGCTGATACGGTAATGACGGCGCAAGCTGCATGAAGTGGTGGGCTGAGTGTTTTCGTTCCCTTTGTGTACCACGCCCCAGGCCAGGCGACACACTCGCCTGTGCCCCGCACCACAGCAAGTGCATGTGGAGAACGACTGCGCCTTGTTAAGCTGTATCGGCCATAGTTTGCTGGAATAGGAGAGTATTCGCACACTTGCTTTCACACTCCTTCAAGAACGAGTGTCGCTGTTTGATCGACCCCACTTCCTTCCAAGACAAGCTAGTGTTTAGCTCCCGTAAGAGCTCGCTGTTGCCTCCACCGTTAAGACGTGTTCACTCCAGTGACCTTTACAGACAAAGTTTGCCTCGTGAACATTGCTCAACCACATGGTCGAACTTCTCAGTATGGCGAACTACGATCTAAACAACTATCTAAGACAGATGGAGAGCTTTCGAGCTGCTGATCATGCCAGAGAAAACCTTGTTAACGTGGGTGAAGCTGAGGCGGAAGGTGCACATGAACCCAACACTGACTAATATAGGAACTCATTGAAAAGTTTTCAGGCCTGTTACGAGAACATGCTGAGTTGAAGAGCGACTACCTTAGCGAAAGAGACAACAGAAGGAACTATCAGTCTAGGGTCGAGGAGGTGCACAGAGCTATGAGTGAGCACGAGCATCAACTGGTAAGATTTCAAGTCATCAAATTTTGCCCCTACTATCCCATTTGTTCTAAACATGCCCACTCGTGCTTTACGGCCAAAGTTTTCTTTCCTGCTCCTCAACGCCGTGTCAGTGCGACACTGCACATTGCAGCTGCCTTTACTAACTCATCGCTGCAGGACTCTAGCTCGTTTGTTCTGGCTCTCATCGATGGAGACGGCGCTATTGTAAGTAATTCCAGTCCCCTCTTCAACTATTCTCCCACTTGAGCACACCAAGCCCGTCACTGCCGGAGTGAGGTCTTGCTCCTTGCATCTACAAAGGGTCCCACTGGCTGTGTGGCACCTGGCCAAGTCATGTCTTAGGGTCTTATTTCCTGGCTAAGGAAAGCTTACCGACTTTCATTAGTTCCAAGATGCCTTGCTCCAGGCGGCTGGTGGTGATGGTGGTTCAGAAGCTGCTTCTCGCCTCTACCATGCTATCCACAACCACATTTCGTCTCTATACAGCAACTCCGGAAAGTGGCCAGTCATGGCTCAGATCTACCTGAGTCTCGATAAGCTCGCTATCAAGCTTCAACAAGTCGGACTTCTGCGTCATCCGCAGGAGCTCCGGACTTTCGCTCAGCGCTTCAGCGTCAACCAGCCCCTATTTAGTATTGTCGATGTCGGTCAAGGCAAAGAACGAGCCGACCACAAGATTAAAGGTAGGCTAGGAGATCAATGTAAGTCAATGTGAGCTGACAAGAAAGTAGAAATGCTGCGCACCTTTAGTGACAACCCCACCTGCCGCCACATCATCTTTGGCGGTTGTCACGATGCCGGCTACCTCCTAAATCTTGATCAATTCAAACACAACGAAGCTAAAGCAAGCCGTATCACTTTGATGGAATCTACTCCTGCCTACAGAGGATTCGCCGAGTTGCCCAACTTCAAACGTGCCAACTTCGATGATGTGTTCAGGAACGAGCCTCTACCAGACTCCGCTCCCGCCATCAATACTACCGTAACTGCGGCGCACATCCCACCACCGTCAGCGCAATCTCCCATAATTATGCGCTCGTTGACAAACAGGACGCCTCCCGCAGCGTCTGTGTTGCCAGCGGTTGTAAGCCCCTCTCCCAGCACACCAGCGCCTTCTGTATCGGCGACCGAGTCAAGTGAGGATTCTACTTGGGCTAGCGTTGGCAAGACGGGCACTGAGCGTACCAACAGCATCTCTATCGCATCGACTACCAACTCGAAAGCAAACACAAAAAAGAAATACGCCTATTACAACAAGAGTGAGCAAAGGCTTGACGAGCCACTCCCAGCTCGCGACCGTGCATCCGCAGAGGCTCTGGATGCTCGGATGAAGAAGAACGGCAAGAAGATGTGCAATAACTTTCATCTGGGTGGTTCATGCATGCAGGGCAAATTCTGTCACTTCCAGCATGAGCCTAAACTCAGCGCGGGCGAGCTGACCACTTTGCGTTACAAGGCTCGAAGCTTAGCTTGCAATAACAGGTACTGTGAGGATATCGATTGCTGTAAGTTTCTCATCCGAACACAATGACCTCCCACAAGCGCTAACAAAGACTAGACCTGGGTCACCAGTGCGCCAACGAACGTGACTTTGGCAACTGCCGCTACGAGAACACCTGCCACCTGCGCGCCACGCATGGTATGGATAGAGAGAAGTACGTGAGGGTCGATAGGAACGGGAACGAAGAGTACTCCCCATGAGTATCACTCCTGATCAACAGGAAGAGATAAAAGGCAATGATGTAGCGCTTTCAGTTGTTATCTATGTTGAGCGTGGTTACTGTTCGCACTCAGAATGCAACTGATCATGATGCATATGACGTTGAACAAAAGTTGCAACTTGGAAAACCTCACGGGCAAGCCGGTCACTTTGGCCAAGACCACACCAACATTACAATGACCTTGCAATACTACAGTAGACAACAGTATTGTACTGTGCTGCACAGTATATTCCTCTAACCTGCAGTACTCTATGCATCTTTCTTGCATGTCTATGCATTATGCCCTACCTCACCACATGTGCGACAGCATCTTGAAGACTGAATGCTATTGTCAACATGTGCTCTCTTCTTTTAATTTTTCCTGGTCACTATGAGTGTAGGAACACTGCCATTATGGCATCGTGTTCAACCTCGTCAATCAACTTTGTTACTGGATTCTCACCTGCTCTCGAGCAAGACAGTCTACTCTGGACTACTCATTGCTACCAGCCGTCACGGTCTTTGACTAGACGTCTACCCCTGACCACCACGAGTTTTGCTTAGGTGATCAACTCCTCCGTTCCTTCACGCTCTACTCATCCCCAAGACCCAACCAAACCGTGCTTCCGAGCTTTGCTTAGAAGTACGACTTCAACAGCAGCATAGTTAGCATCTCTGTAGTCAAGAATACAATCTTCCAACAGTATTGCTCTTGTGCACTCACATCACTACCAACAAAGTTCTTGTCTACAACTCACTCAACTTTGTAATATCTTCCTACAATCCAACATCACTACGGCTTACTGAACCCTGGACTAGCTACCCTTGGTAAAGTATAGAAACCCCCGTTACACGCAGTCCCAAAGCCCCGTGAGACCCGTGGGATTTCGTGGGAATCCCATGGTATTAATCGGTTCCGTCCCATGGGACGCTAGCCGAATGCTCTCGTCAGTGCGGTCACGTGAGCCATGGGGTCTCTGTACGACAAGGCGCGACCTCTCTCGCGGCCGTCTTCCATACGTTATAACGTTTGCCCGCCTCGTGGTTATTCCAATGTTGTACGTAATCGTAACGTAACGCTTACCCCTTATCACCACAAGCTTTGCCTTAGGTGATAGACCCTATTGTTCCAGAAACTGTACTCATCCCTGAAAACCAAATAAACCGTGCTTATGAGCTTTGCTCAAAGTACAACTTCAACAGTCTGTTGCGTATGGTTGGCGGTTACTTATTGCAGTGCTGTCTGTCCCAGGACGCAGAATCATAACAGCCATATCCTCCACATCAGGAAGCTGCTGGGGCAGGTATCCTTGCTCATCTAGCTTTGATACATGCTGGAAAATCACCTACTCTTTGATGCTTCTTAGCTTTGTTGAATTGGGCATGCAATTGCGTTATAGGGAGGCTCCAGCAAGTAGGCCACTGATTGTGCTTTGCGGCACTCTATAGATCTTTGCAGTGTGTTAGTGGGAGAGAGTTGCCTCTCTTTTTTTGTAAACGGCTGACCCTGAAGGTAGATGCCAGATAAGGTCAGATAAATTTGATGAGGTTTGCTGGCTAGCAGCCGGCAATGATTTTGGCTTGCGCTAGCCGAGGCGCTAACCGGGCACAGCCCATTACAGCAGTGGTCCATTTGTAGAGGAGAGTGTCGCGGTGACGGTCAAGGAAGCGCAACACCCAGGAGTCAGAAACAGCAATGTGCACCGATTCAGCTGCAAAATTTTGAACCATTTGCCTTATAGGAGGAAGGTGACGTTCTGTAAGCTCTTCTGTATACTTGCAGAGCTCTCACTCTTGTTGTACGCGCTTGGGTATGAGGTCATGAGGCTCGGCGGTGTCCTCTCGAAACAATTGTCGAGAGCAGAAGTACTGCCGGTTGTAGGTGCCGCAAGAGCCAAACATACGAACGCAGAGGAGAGTTCCTGCTTCAAGACCAGTTTGAAGGATCTTGCCGGAAGTTCAACATGCCTGGACCGCGCATGACGGTGTGTTGTCTTCTGCAAACGATCAAGGTTGGTCGCGGTTGGACGATGGCTGAACTTCAATCTACGGTGAGCTTGACCTTGAGTTTACTTCTTGGTTGTTTTCATTTCGAGCAAGTTTGTGACAGCTGAACAACAGTGTTGATAATGTCGTGTAAAATGGAAGAAAGGGTAAGTCGGCAACTTTGGCGCTTTCGGATGGAACCGAGACGTTGCATGAAGTTGCTCAGCCATAGCTCCAGTCAACACCAAAAACATACCTGCTTCTTGTGGCTGATGATACGCGTTGCACGCGTCTTCAACATCATACTTGAGCTTCTCTCCCGATTTGCCGTGGAGGCGCCGACTATGCGAGGCTCAAAGGCCGACGAACGCGTGACGATCGGAGAGGGAGGAATGATCAGGTGTCAGGTACCTTGTATTCATAACCGTGTATTCCGGCCTACAGCGTTGCACTACGAGGCGCTCGTCTGTCCTGTTTTCAGGTCTGTGACGGTTGCGAACATAAACTCCCTCAGTCCACCTAGTCCCCTCTCTGCTAGCCAATTGAGTACAAACACCTTGTATCCATTGGCGCCTTCCCAGTCTACGTCCACACCTCCATTTCTTATGACCGCCAAACTTTGCTGACTCACTGGACCTGTGTGCCACCTGATACTGCCCCGATCATATCCTTCCCGGTCGATTACCTGTTCTTCGAGCGCATGCCATGCTGCAAAAGACATCGACGCAAGCCATGCGTTGTTCGATAACCCGAATGCGTGACCTATCGCGTACTCGTGGTCCAGACCACTCAGATAGTCGTTGAGTGATGAGCGCAATGATGGATCACAATACATGCCAACGGACTTCTGTTCGGCAACTGCCAGGCCGCGAGCTACCCAGAAGAGGTTGTAAACATCGCGCAAACACCAATTCAGCCCGTCTGTCACTTCGCTCGGGTAGTAGTGCTTGACGGGCCTTGGGTGGGCGTCGAAAGCTTGTTTGTAACTGCCGATAATGCCGCAGATCCGGGATACTAGAACAGCTGGCGAGCTCTGCATCAAATAGTATACGAGGTGCATCGGTGGGAGGATGATGGGAATGACGTGCGGTTTGGAGGATGTGGAAAGCAGCTCCCAGTAGGCGAGGGTGGAAGACACAAGTTCAGCTCCCTCCTCTGATGGAAGCGACAGGATCAGAGATGTCGAGAATGCTGCAAAGTGCGAGACAGAGTCTTTCAAGAACTGCTGCTCAGGCGAGATGAGCGCAGGTTGACGACGTTCAGGTCGTTGCTGAGCAAGAGTAGATACGCGGTGTTGCAGCATTTCCGTGTAGAACCCGACTAGACGTGTATACGCTGAAAGACCGTTGCTCGAGAGCGCACGCTCTGCGGGTGAAAGATATTCGGTATAAAGGTCATCGAATGAATCTTCGGGAATGTAGGCCAGTAGGCCAAGTACGGCATCGACATGGTCTCGGCCGTCCCATACTGTAAGGTACTCCTTCAGGAAGGCTGGTACAATGGGTAGCAGTGTCTACGAGAGGATGAGCATGATGTGTTGTCAACTAGGTGTCAAGCTTACCTTGGTATACCGTGCATGCTGCAGAAGCCCATCTAATAGCTCGGTAAGGAAGGCAGAATCCCCAGTATCTTGAGCAGCGGCTCCGACTTGCTCTTCGAGGCACGTGGCGAGCCACAAACCAATGCGTGCAGACACAACCGGTGATGGCTTCAACTCAACATACTTCTGAAGAAGTGGGTCTGTAAGGAAAGGGATGAGCTGACCAGGTGGCTCGATCCTGTCAAGCCTCTCCACAAAGGCGTCAACACTATCGATGCCTTCCAGTGTTACGGAGCTCTACCATACGTCAGTATCAGGGATGGCACACGAGTATCAAGAGATCCTACCTCAGTAGCATGGTAGGTGTGGACATCGGGCAACACCGATGCTTTAGTCCTCTTTGATCCGTGTCGAAGAACCTTAAAGCCGTTGTGTCGTTCAGATGTGGTGTCGTCCGCCGCTGTGCGAGCTTCCTGAATCGTACGCACCCTTGCTCGCCACTCCGCATCAGGTTGCTACGCCGTCAGTAAAGGTCAGTCAGTGGTGTAACACATGAAGCCGCAGCCTTGCAAGAACATCCCCGCTTTGCATCCGACATTACACAGACTGGACGGGCACTTACCGGTGCAAACGACTTTCGACTCGTGGATGCGCTTCCGAGAATGATGTCCGGATAGTAGTCCTTGTAAACGCGGAGAAGACCTTGAAGGGCAGGTTCGTTACCAAGACCACGGGACAATTCAAGTCTAAGAGGTACATCAGCCCATACTGTCGTAGAACGACATGGCCGTATTGGATCAGTCAAACATACAGTTGCTGTATTCTGAAGGGTTTCACATGCTTCCTACGAGTGATCAAGGATAGCAGATGGCACAATGATGTTCTGTCGAAGTTAGCTTAGTTTGTAAGGAAACATTCGTAGCGTGGTGGCACACCTAATACTGATCATGTCCAACATCGCGAATAGGACACCATACAACCTAGAGAGAACGCTGGCATCCTCGATGATCACGTGGATCAATGCGAGCCACTTTACAAGGCTGTCTTGAGTGCCTGGCGAAGGCTTGCCCTTACCCTGGCCCAGTGCGGCTACGATTGTGACAATGACATCGCCGGATACTCGCTGCGCGGGATACAAATTTTTTATCAACGTTGTTACACTCGTTTGATCTAATTGTGTCTTCCTTGCCGCAATGTGTACGACAGCATCCAGAGCATCCTCGTCAAGGCCATAGGCAAACGCGTGTCGGCAGATGACATTGATCACCCCAGAGACTTTGACGGTTCGCTGCTTTGCGGGAGTTCGTGATGCTGTTGCACGGTGTTAGCTCTGCCTTCGCTCGCATAGGCGCATTGAGCATGATACGTACCCTTATGCAACGACTCTAGCGCGTCGCCGAGCGATGGCTGCTCTTCTGTCACGATGTTAGCTCATTATGCGTTAAAAACAGCAACAACATTACCTGCGATAGACGGCATCACGATATCATTGCGCCAGGTGTTGACTAAGAAGTAATCGCGACCTAAAGTGGTGGTTCACTTAGGCGCGTCGTCATGGTGTTTACAACTTCACCTAACGCGCCTGCCCTGTCTGGGACGCTAAATAAGCGAGACAACAACCACCAGCCATCCCTCACATCTTTCCCCCACTCTACACCCACGTTCTGTGTTGCCCTTCGACTTCATCGAATGTCGTATCGATCACTGTCGCGAGCGGATGTCACCACACGGCTGGCCTTGTGCATTGGCAGCCCCTGTGGAGCACAGCGCTCGGTTAATCCGCCCGCGGCTCGTTCACACGCCAGTCATGCACAGTATCTTGCAGATGTCACGCATACAGAGCATGCATTGCAGATGCCCGTCGCCGCATACATCACGTTACACAATCAGCATTGAAAAGATATTCACCCTCGGCTAGCGCGCAATTCCTCTTGCCATGAATGGTCAAAAACCCTGCTCGTCAGCGATCAATTTGACAACGGCACTGCACAGCCCGCTCGAATCGTACTGACCCCCGTGCGCCACACGCAGAGCGAACCACGCCGTGCGTCTGGCGGGTAGATGCAGCTGATCTCTATCCGGTCACTGGCTGGGTACTTGCTTCACTGGCCGACTTTCTAGCCCAAGGATCCTTGCTCGGGCCGGCGAAGAGGGTGTTCGGCCAGGAGCAGCAAACCTTGTCCTCGACTTCAGCAGTAGACACCCTCTTCAGCTCCTCTGGTGTCTCAATCTCGACAGTCTTCAACGGCGCTGACGCGTCCGTTCAACATTGCCACGCTATACTTGGTCTTGCCTCTCTTGCAAGGAGCCTGCGAGGACTTTCGCTTTGCCCAACGTTCCATGACCGGCCAAAGTAACATCCACTGGAGACTATCACCCACTCCTCTGTGTAACCTACGCCGCAGGCCTACTCATGTTGTGTGTCAGCGATGGCTCAGGGTCTCCAGGAGACGGGAGCCGTTTGCTGACTGCCGGTTGGCGGGCTCGAGTTACCTGCCCTTCATCATCTCACAGAACATGCGTACTCATGGTCTTGTACAACAGTCTCGTTTTTCATCTGTCGTAGCACTCAAAGCATGACGAGGGATATACTTACAGATATAACTATAGAGCCCCACACGAGTGTCCTCTCTCACACACATTGCTGCAATCTTGACCATCGAAACACTCAGGTTGGCTTACGATCTTACTCTCACCACCTCTTGGCCACAAATCCAGCTACGATCAACATTCGCAAGCCACACGTTCGTATCGCATCCTCGAGCGGCCTTGGAGCATTCGCGATATCGATTGTCCGCTGGAACATCCTGCTGTTCCCGTAGGTTCTTTCGAAGTGGTCGAGAACGATCGCTCAGGCTAGGGGCTTCACGAATACTGTTTCAGCACCCCGCAGCCTCCGCCGGATTACCATCAAGTCACTCTGCTTCTTGTTGATCGTCGTCTCTGGAAGAGCATCAGCCATCGCTACCTCGCCCGACTGAAGTCAGAACCCAATATTCAAGATGGGCGAGCATAGAAGGCAGCGTTCATCAAGGGCCGACTCGCAACAACCAGCTGCTGGCAAAGCAGTCTTGGTTCGATGCCCACCCCAGACGCTGAATCGATTGCGAACACTCAACGAGGCAGAGGTCATCACCCTCTTCACACCTGTGGTCCCTCACTCGCCATCGACATCCTTGGTCAAGGACATGGATCCCTTCGAACCCTTAGGACGTGCTCTACCAAGACAAGTCCGCCATGTACCGTTCCGCATGGATCTCGGCATGACCGACTTGCATCCGTACTTCTTGCCCGCGAGCGGGGTCGTTGTGGTTGTCATCTGCGCTACAGAGAACGTGCTCGGACATAGCCCGGAGGCTTTTGAGCGGCAGCTCAAATTCACTCGAAGCATCACGCGTAAGGTCGAGAAGGATACGTCAATGACATCGGTACCTGTCGTTCTTCTGGTCATTGTCAGTAATGGCGCGAAGATGGAAGCACATGTGCAGGCACTAAGCGACTTCCCTACTCTTGTTACTATCGACGACTACACTCCGGCCACGCTCGAGCGTGCGGTCCATGTTCTCTTCGGATGAACTCAACTTTGAGCGCACACAACCGCTAGGATGATTCTAGTATATCTTATCTTTCGGTCCTGTCCGATTTCCATACCTCCCTTCACGACGACATGACGACCTATCTCTGCTCTGTATGTACCTTTCCTCTGTACTGAACGCGAGGTTTTCTGGACATGTTTTGCATACGCATATGCATTGGGTGGTAGCTGCTCGTTCTCTTCGGCGAACATTCTCTAGCTGCGGTACATAGTTTGCTTTCAATGATCATATCCGTACTTCACGAACACCAAACACTGTCTCAAGCTCTCAATATCTTCCTGCGTATCCATATTTCCTTCCCTGCTATCACCCGCACCCCGCTTGACCTTCCAGAATCTTGCGGTGAGTATGGCGGTGAACTTGTCGGTGAGCAAATCCCCTGTACCTAGGTAGGCCCCAAGGGTGGGTTTCATGAGAGGCGCGGTAGACCGAGATCTTCTTATCTTGTGAAGTATTACAATTACGTGGTATCTATCATAACTAAACGCTCCAAGCACTCGAAGACTTATGCGGAGCGGTCTTTCAACAACGCCCATCTAAACGCCATTCCATGCTGTCACCCGCTCATATCACATCCTGTACATCACTAGACTGGCGATCGACACAGTCTGCGCCATATGCCGGCAATCCCTCATCCCAGCCAGGGTCTATAGTCATATGGAATCCACCAGCCGTTGTATGCTAGCTCATCTCCATTGCTGTGCTCATGGCTCCATGTACCCCCTCCCGTTCCCTGCCAGCCCTGCTCCATGGATATGCGCCGGCTCGCCTACCGCCTTGTTCGCAAGACCGGAATGCGCGTTCTCGTTGCCGCTGTAGTAGTAGAAGATGCGGCTTGCGATGATGCTGAGGTGTTCGGGAAGGTAGAGGGATGCGGCGATTATGAGGAGCGATAGGAGGAGGAAGAGTACGGAGTCTGTAGTGGCATTAGCCGTTATCTGGATTACAACTCGAAGAGCATATCCAATTATAGGGGCCTGGATATGGAGGGTTGAAGGGAACATGGACGTACTGAAGATGAACTTCTCAGTACTCGTCAACATGTACAGCGAGAATGTGACTTCATATTGATATCTCTTGCGCTGGAACCAGCGCAGCAGGGCAGACGGGTAGAGCATTGCGGCGATTAGGAGGGCGGAGGCTGCGGCAAGGAGGAGCGCGGTTGCGACCGTTGCGGAGTCGGGCATGCGGCGGACACTTGCGACTAAGTAGCTGGTATGGATTCGGGTTTTCTCTGGGCCGTGGTGTTGCGTCAATTTGTGAACATGCGTGATTGTGGTTGTGGTTCAGGGACGGTCAGGGCGCCGTCATATCATTTCACTTTTGGCGTTCGCGGAAGAGGCCGGGGGTGAGGCGCGAGGGGATTGGGCGCGTCGTTTCACAAAAGTTGAGAATGCTCAGCATAACAACAATGCTAAAATGGCTGCTCTTCTATCCTTGAAGTCATAGTCTACCTGACAATAATAGCAATGCAACTCCTCTCCCCCATCACCGCGCTTGTACGCCCACGCATTACCCTCTCTTCCACCGTCCGCCATGCTCTCCACAACAGCGCAGTTCTCCTCTCGAAGCAGCTCCCTCCGCGCCGCGTAATTCCCGAATCCGAAATAATAGAGAACTTTCTGAAGGGCTCCGGTCCAGGTGGTCAGAAGATCAACAAGACCTCGTCTGCCGTACAGCTCAAGCATATTCCCACGGGCATCGTAGTCAAGTACCAAGACACGCGAAGTCGAGCGCAGAATCGTAAGATAGCAAGGAAGCTGCTGCAAGATCGCCTTGAGGAGCACGAGTTGGGGGACGACGCGCGCACGAGGGTCAAGGCGAGGGAGAAGAGCAAAAAGAAGGCTAGTAGTGACAAGAAGAAGCGGAGGAAATATCGAGCGTTGGAAGCAGGCAAGGCGGATGAGGAGAGCGCTGAAGAGCTTGAGGGGGTTGAGGAGCTTGAAGGGGATGCTGAGGTGGAGAGTGGGGATGCTGGCAAGAGCGTAGGCACACAAGGCAAGCGCGAGGGCGTGGACAAGGCGGGTTGAAACCGCACACAGCGAGAGCATATGATACATATCACAGAGCTCATGGCTAAAGACGTGGACACCACCAGACGATGCTGTAGAAGCCTTCGACGGCGTTGGGACTGAGCAAATGGCTGCAACTGCAAACAAGCGCCCGCTCGCCCCCTCAATGACAGCTCGCACTCACATGGATGCGAAGCTGGGAAGCTCTGTCGGAGCAGCTGGACACAACAAGAGATAGAGACACCACATGGATAGGCATAAGAACTCAGTGGGAAACAGATAGAGTTTCGATAGCTTCATAACATGACAATGAATCTCCACATCAACAAACCTTGGATCGAGCAACACGTCGAACTGCAGCCAGTCCATTCCATATTATCTCACCGAACAAGCGGTAGTAGCAGCACTATCTTCTTCCTCAACGCCATGCCTGTAGCAATAGCGGTCAATGAAAAAGCTTGCACAAAGCAAGAAGGCCAGCAAAAATTGCCCCTGTGGCGTCCCCGAAGGAAAGCCATATCCCAACCAGTCCGCGCTGTGCAATGCAGCTGATCAAGATAGATGAATCGGAATCTTGAGCCCAATCATCCAAAGAAGGTAAGTATGAGGAAACAAGAAGGAGGGCGAGGACCGCGCTGAACTTATAGGCAAAGGAGCTTGGGCCATGCTGACTAACTGAGCACGGACGTGGAAGGGGAGAAATGGGAGCCGAAGCTTTGGCGCTCAGAGGGGTCAAGCGGTAGGGAAAGGTCATTGCCCTTTCGTTGCTGCCTAGCTGATCGACATTGAACATGAGCATCTTAAAGAAGTAGCTAGGCTTCTTCAGGCACAAATCAAAGCCTTCAAGAGGTGTATGAACAGGTCAGGTCCCGCCAAATCGTTTAAGCAGCGTCTCGTACTTTTTTGTGGCATACCGGTTAGGAGCACAGCCACATTTCCATGCAGTCAGCCTTCACTACGTTCTCTTAAAGTTGAGAACATGTCTTTCCTCCCCTCTGCAATCATGTTGTCTTAAGCTTCGGCCAGAGCTTGACCTTCCATACCTTTGGATGTATGTGTGTCCACTTCGACTGTTTGCTGACTTCTAAGGTTGTAACGGGTACGTCAGTCCTGAGCCGACAATGACTCTTCCCCACCACAGGCTCCCAACAAGCGCAAGCGCTCATCATTAGATGGCGATAACGATGGCGAAGCCGATTCAGCTCCAGCGCTCAAGGAGTCAAGATTACGGTTCTATGAGGACGTCAAAGAAGCTGTTCAGGAAATTGAGGCTTGTATTGAAGCTTATCGATTTTCCATCGAAGGTAGCATTCACAGACCACCGACAATCCCAGAGCTAGTATACAACCCTATCGAACCCTTTTGATACCAGCCACTCAACCACGATCAACCTTCCATCCGTCTTGTCCACATTCTCCCAGACCTCTCGGCCGAGGGTCTTGTTCAGTGTCGTATTTCCCATGCTTCAGTCAGCAGTACATACGTGTTTCTATCGTATACATGGGACCTTCCACCACGTCAAACTACATACACTGATATCCAGAACGACGTAAATAATCGAGTCATCCTTCTGAATGGGCAGCCTTTCCGCATCCGAGAAAACCTCTATAACTTCCTCTGTATAGCACACCATAATGCCACAAGACGTGACTGGTTCCTGGGACGATTCGACCTGTCAATTCTATTCTGGATAGACGCTTTGTGCATTGACCAGCTAAATCTGTTAGAGAGAAACCATCAAGTCAAATAGATGGGAGACAAACTCGCGCACTCTATCTGTGCACGTCTGGCTTGGAAAGGCGCCGCCTTTAGGCTCAGCAGCATATTACTCATACGGCGTCGAACCGCTACCGGATAAAGGTCGAACCGCTACCGGATAAAGGTCGAACCGCATATCTCGAGAGAATCTTGCATCACTGGATGGCAATGTTGTCTTCCAGTGATGCTTCGCCACAACAGTGCGAGTATGCATACGAATTCGTTCTTGGCGGATATCTCTTCGAAAACGGTTACTGGGAGCATGCTTGGGTTGTGCAAGAGACTTACCTGGCCCAAGAAATTACCTTCTGGTTGCATACATTTCCTCTAGGTTTGGAAACTATACGCCAAATCAGAGCCGGCGGTCTTCAGAACCAAATCCTTCTATGATGAGCACTTCAACGACTATCGTTTTGGCATTTTCGAGACGGACGATGGACCGGATCTTATTACTTTAATGAGTCAATTCGCAAATAAGAATTGCGCAGATCCACGGGATCGTATTTTTTCGCTGCTCTACTTGTGCTCAGAACGGAGGGGTACGATACCGGTCGATTACGACATGATGTTGACTCATCTGGCATTTCACTTACTGTGCTGATATTCTGAACAGCTTTGTCTTTGTACGATCGCCATTGTAGTGACGGCACTAGATATCAAAGGAAACATGTCTGGCAACGAACCATCAGGCATATTCGACGAGCCTTGGATCGAATTCGGCAAAGGAACGAAGCTTCCGCACTCGTACGCAACGCAGAAAGTATGTGAGCGTGCAACTGTGTACATATTTGATGCACACCCGATTTTATAAGACTATGCCCAAGTCGATATAAGGATGCGACGGAGTGGAGCGTTGTATCTATCATCTACCATCATCACACAAGAACGACAGGGAAGGTACGGGAGGCACTTTATAGTGCACATTGCTTCAGGCTGCTGATATGGTGTATGGTCGCGCAACTCTGTGTGACAAGGCAAAGTCTGGTTCGCATACATCATCGGCGGAAAAGCCAGTCCGTCTGGGATGGGGAGACAAGGATGACACTCATGCTGAGAGCACAAAGCTGTGAGGGTTACGACCAATGGGTCTGAAGCAGCAGGCGAAATGTATGTATTGCACAACAAATACGCAGCGGAGCCGCAACCCATATAAGAGCGATGCGTTCCTGAACACGATTTCCAGAATCCGCTCTTGGAAGAGTTCAAGCTTCGGGCAGCACTATCTGGAGAAGCACTCTGCTTGTTCGGTAGACTCTTGTTGTAGAGCATGCAGAAATTACTGTAGCCTTTGAGATTATATCAGATCACAGATGGCTTGAAAGTTGGCACTGAGTACCTCCCATAGATTCAGACCTGCAGTCAAACTGTTCTATTTATGAGGAACCAGGTTCGTCAAACACGCGCAACCTGAGCATTATGTCCACTGTTGGAAAACCAGTAGAGTTTAGGCGAATATTAATTAACACTGATGCTCCTCAGTCGGCCTTGAGACCGACCGAGCAGTCAGTCTGTCCCACCAACCCCTCCCTAAACTCCAGCATCTGCGCCCGCCTCTTCTCCGCCTCCTTCCTCCCAACCTTCGTCTTCATCAAATCCACACAATACGCCAAACTCTTATCAATCCTATTTACCAACTCAAGAATCGTCCCCTTCCTCTCCGCAACCAGCTTCGCAATCCCAACACGCCCCAGATCATCCAACCGATCAGCATCCTGTACAAACTTCAGCGCAGGATACGCCTCGCAATGACCCTGAATCTTCTCTTTATCCCTGAACTCCCTCCAGATACTGACTAGACTCGCAATCAGGGCCGCCGGCCCGGCGACGTCGGGCGGGCAGTCCAGACGCCGCAGGAAGTCAAATAGTAACTCGTGTTGTTTATGCTGCACTGTATCAGGACTGTCGGGTCGTCGTGGACCAGAGTTCTTGTTGTTCTCTGCGATTCCTTCAGTGTATTTGAGTGCCCCGAGTTCGTGCACCATGGCTGCGATGACGACTGTGCGCGGATCGATCCTGCCGGCACAGGGAAGTTGCTTTTCGTTGAGGTAGAGAGTGTAGGCTGAGACGGTGACGCGTTGGATGTGCATGTAGTCGTGAGCGACGCTCAACTTAGCCATGTCGCGGCGTACTGCGAGGTTGACTTTGCGGAACCATGTCAGGTCGTTTGCTTCGATATTAAAGAAGTCGGGGTTGAAGAGACGGGTGTCGGGGTGCGTGTGGGAAGGGGGTGCAGTGGGTTCTGGAGTGGGTTTCGCTATGCTGGAAAGCCGCCGGCGCATTGATTCGAGACCAGGCATTCTGTATAAGGTTGTTACAGGATCAAAAGATGCGAGTATGAGGCACTTGGGTGACTACAGCGAGTATGCAGTCCAAAAGCAGAGGGGCGTGCTGATTCAAGAGAAACCGCTGGAGTAGCTAGAAGTGTCAATAAGAAGAGCTCTGCGTTGTTCATATATCATCGGTGTTACGCGGAGGCTTTGACAATGAAGTGCGTCTCACACGTAGCTCCATCCGTAGTACGTCCTCACCCTCCTTTCTTTGACAGTCTCAGCGCCAGGGCTGACCGAAGTGGAAGTCAGTCAAAGAAATGCATAGCCCACATGGGAAACAGGCGATCTTATTTTGTCAGCTGCGTCACTGCCATGGCTCAGGTCGCACAAATTGACATGCGACCGTTTTGGGCGTTGACGCATTTGATTGGTAGGACGCCACGATTGTTTGAGTCGCGAGTGGGCGTATTGTCTGTCAACGTGGCTATGGAGCAGTCACGAACTCGGAAAATGTACGACACTGCTTGGTGAATGATTAGGTGTTTGGCGTAGGACGAAGGTGTTGGCGACAGCGGTCAGTTTGCTTCAGCTTCTCACCCCAAAAACCATGATTGAGAATACGACTCCGTACTAAATCCAATCTCTGGGACTCTTGAGCCGTAGCCTCTCGCTCTCTCCTTCTGTCTCTTTCGCCTTGAGATTGACACTCTCCATCTCGAAACCGGCAACCTTCTTATACACTGTGCCAATAGCTTCCAGTTCTTCCTTCGGTATAACGTCGTAGACGTTCTTGAATCCATCTGGGGCTCTCTCTTCAGCCATCTGCAAGACGTGATCTGGGCCGTTCGCTCGGTTTGCCATCACGATCTTTGCTGTGGGGGGTAGTCGCTCCAGTTCGTATGCTTTCAATGCTGCAGCAACGTCTAATATTGTAGCTTTAAGATGCTTTGCCAGTGTTTCCGCATCGATGATGGCTTGCGATGCGCCGTTCGATCCAATGGGATACATAGCATGTGCTGCATCACCCAACAGCGTCAATCTGCCAAACGACCAGTGCTCAACTGGATCGCGGTCAGACATGGGGAATTCAAACACCTTATCCGTTTTGTCGATCAGATCCTTCATCTCCAGACCACCGCACTTCCAGCTCTCGAACGGACCCTCGAATACGCTCTTGTCAACAGCCTTCGTCCAGTCCGTCTTCGGCGGTGTAAGGTCCTTGTCGTCTTTCCCTCGGATGCGCAACTCTGCGATCCAATTCACAAGACTCTTGCCCTTGTCTGCTGAACGTTGAGAGATTGGGTATGCGATAAACTTCTGATCCGCGTGACCTGCCCACACCATACTCGCGCCTGTCAAATACGGTTCGCGCTCCAAACATCCACGCCAGAGCATGCGTCCTGAGAACCTTGGCGCCCCTTCATTGGGGTATAGAATGCGTCGCGCAGTCGAGTTGATTCCGTCAGCTGCAATCAAGACGTCTCCAGAAATGCCAGAGAGTTCGGCGGGAGCGCCATCCCGTCGTTGCGAAAATTGCGCTGTGATGCTCTTTTCGTTCTGCTCGAATCCGGTCAAGGCGTGATTAAGATGCACCGCTTCCTCACCAAGACGCTCTTTCACAGCGCTGAGGAGCAGCATCTGGAACTCCCCTCTGTGGATCGAGAATTGAGGGACTGCGTAGCCAGCGTACTTGCCTCGTGGCTCGCTAAGGATGGAGTCGCCATGGCGGTTGTAGAAGTTGAGCTCTGCCGTCTGGATTCCGGTCTTCTCCAGGGCTTCCAAAAGTCCAAGATTTCGCAGGATAAGGACTGCTGAAGGCTGCACGTTGATACCGACACCGAGTGTTGTGAGTGTTGATGATGCTTCGAAGATCTGGATGTCGGTAAATCCTGCCGCGTGCAGTGAGAGCGCGGCTGTGAGGCCTCCGATTCCGGCGCCTGCTATGAGGATCTTGGGCTGCGTGCTCAGGTACGGCATCTTGGGTGACCTGACTTGTGATAGAGGAAGCAGTTGCAACTGAAGACAAGATGAAGTTCACGACGATGAACGCGACTTCCTTCCACACATTGTTCCGAAACTCGGAAGGAAAGGGTCCATCAACTCCAAGTACCGAGATGCTTTGCCGCGGCCCAGACTAGCGTCAGGAGATCACCATGTGGACGGCAAAAACGCTTGTCACATTTCATGTTAGCGGATCGGTCCGTTTATTATTCCTGGAGATCGTGTGAGGCTGTGGGATCTTGAAGTGCGGGGTGGCTGGAGGCGCACTGGAGTCGACTCCGAGATCGGCGAGCAGCAGAGCGATGAACTTGAACTGATCGAGCGTTGAAAAGTGGCCTTTTGATGAGAACATCCAAGTCAAAACTTCTGGAGGGGCGAGATAAGGTCTGATGCAGTGCCTTCTGTGCAGGTCTGTATTGATGATGCATATTCTGCCTCTCGATCAAAACTTGAAGGAGACGAGTGATATTGTACATGTCTATTCATGCTGCGCAAGACTCCTCGCTGAATACAATCGCAACTCGTGAATCGTCTCTTCCGCTTGGTTCCCCTCCTACAGCAATCCTTTCGTACTCATCGCCCTCAACTTCGGCCCATGGAACCACAGCAACACCGGACTGACCAGCGCCAACCCCAACGTCATGAACGCTAACAAGCTATTTCCCCACCCCAAACCCAGGGTCTTATACATCTGCACAGCGAACAATGGAAAGCTGAACCCGCACATCGTGCGCATGAACGCACCCACTGCCGCCGCAGAAGCAGCATACTTCGCCTCATACGCATCTGTAGTATAAGCCTGACTGCACTGAAACCCAATGATCATGCCAATAGCAACGATAACGCACCCGATATTTGGCGCGATCCAATGTGCTCCTGCTTGTGCGGTCCAGCTGTATATGAACAGCCCAATGGGGCAGAGGATGCCGGCGATGAGCATGGGTGGGACGCGGAACTCGGGCAGACCTCTTTCGAGGTTGTCGTATGCCTTTAGGCGAGCATAGAGCTGCACAGCGTCAGACAACGGGTTGGAGTGTGGAGATGCTGGGAGACTTACACCGTCCATGAGCGGATGCGATATCTGCAGACCGATCATGAAGCCGAGACACATGGACAGGTAGTTGAGGGATGCTGGTCCAACATCCATACCATAAACTTCCTCGAAGACAGGCGGGAAGGCTGAGAGCATGAGATACATCACACCGTACAAGTATGCACGGTAGATCGAGGGTGCTTGCGTCGCTGGATGTGTGAACATCATGATGAATGGCAGAATCAGGCGCTTGCGCAAGATCTTACTAAATCGGTCGCCAGTCTCGTACTCCGTGCGCACAACGACTTTGTTACGAATGCCCTTCAGCGCCTTCCTGATGAGCTTTGCCTTCTTGGCCAGAATGGCAGGACCAAATGTCTGGCGAAGGAAGAAGAGCGCGGTGATCTGGACGAGTACGGTGAAGATGGAGGTCGCTCGGAAGATCCAGCGCCAGCTCACGCCTTGCGAGATGTATGCGCCGCAGATTGGAGCTACACAAGGACTGTCCCATTTGAAATTGCCGTAGATGGCTTGGCCTTCACCGCATTCTTCTTTGCGCCAGGTGTCGGCAAGCACGCCATTACATAGCTAGGTATCAGTCAGCAGGTGCTTTGAAGTAGTAAGGTAAAAGAGTGGACAGCATGAAGATAGTGACATACTGCTTGGGGTGCTGCTCCACCTATGCCACTAAGAAAGCGGAAGGCAAGCATCTGCTCTTTCGTCTGAGCAAAGCCGCAAGCCGTGTTGAAGACAAGGTAGATTAAGTTAGCATACTGTAACACTGTAACTCGCCCATAGATCTCACTCAGTGGTGCAAGCACAAATGTGTGAAGATGCACGTAGACCCTACACTTACAAGAATGTTTTGTTCCAATTTTAGCGCACTCTCTATTGCGTTGAAATCAGGGTTATATGATGTCTCCTCATCCTCAGACCACTGATAGAAGAGACGCTCAGTGTTAACGAGTGGTCTGTTGTCCTTCAAATGAGAATCTCGGCAGCTTATGTGAGTCGCGAGGACTCTCGTCGTCGCTGACCAAAGCTCTCCTGTAAAGTTTCTCTGGTAGACGCATGCTCAAAGAATGTCGTGAATTGCGTGAAACGAATGTACAAGAGAGCATTGATTGAGTGACATTATACCTAGTATCAGCGTAATATCTGCAGAGGTATCGTTGTCATATAGCGAGGTTCGTATTTCGCCAATATTGAGGTTCTGAGGCAGTGTTCCGGAAATGATCATCGAAGAGGCTGATTGTATTATCTCCACAAGGTTGGGAGTGACTTACCGAAATGAAGAGCTAAATCAAGCCTCCTTTGCCATCTCTTGTGGTGCCATGCGACTCACAATCATACTTGCGATATTTTGCGTCCAGGCATTCAGGCTGTGACAGAACAAGAATAGAAACAGGATCGTGTGCTCGCGTGGCAAGCAAGTATATACTTGCCCTTAAACCAATGGGAATGCCCACAAATCCACTTGGGTATTGCAATGTGGATCTTCGCCCTTGTTGACAGTCTTTTGTAGACGTCACCAGTGCTCAGATGTACTGCCAAGTATACTTTGGACGCGGCGCGACTTGGATTCGCTACCGTAGTTAGTCAGCACATGCGCGCCATCACCAGATGCGCCGAAGCCCCCCAAGCAGCTTATACAGAATTGAGGCTGTAGAGCCATGTACAATAGCTATTATCACGAGATTTTGTGGTGGAGTCTTCTATAGACCTATGCGATAATATTCTCTTATATGGATTAATTATATAGAGTTGCAGTTCTGCCACTACGGGTCTTGTGGGTGCGCGGTGCTGGAGGTGGCTCTGCAGCAACAACACCACTACGAGAAGCTGCACCACCACGCTGCTTCTTCTTTGGCCTTGCTAGAGCTTTTGAAGCTTTACGTTTACCCTTTTGGGATAATTGTAGAGCTTTCTGGTGATCTT